>NC_092505.1:136697193-136846803 GCF_047511675.1 Marmota flaviventris
ACACTAACCCTAACCCTAACTGTAAACCTACACCTAAACCTAACCCTAACCCTAACTCTGACATGAACCTTAAACCTAATCCTAACAATAACACTATCACTAAGCCTAACCCTAAATCTAACACAAAACCTAAACCTAATCCTAACTGTAACCCTAACACTAATTCACACCCTAACCCTAACCCTAAGAAAAACATTTAACCTAATGCTACCCCTAAAAGAAATCCTAACCAAACCATAACTCTAACCCTAACCTAACGCTAACCCCTACCTAAACCTAATCTTAAACCTAACGCTAACACTAAACCTAACGCTAACCCTAACCCTAACACTAACACTAACCCTAACCCCAAATTTAACACTATAACTAACCCTAAACCAAAACATAAACCTAACACTAACCCTAACCCTAACAATAACCTTAACCCTATCCCTAATTCTATATCTAATTTAACCGTAACCCTAATGATAACTTTAACCCTAACCCTAACAAAAATCCTAACCCTAACCGAACACTAACCCTAACCCTACCCCTAAAGCCAACCCTAATCCTAACTCTAAAACTAACCCTAAACCTAAGCTGAACTCTAAGTCTAAACCTAACCCTATCACAAACACTAACCCTAACCCTAAACATAACCCTAACCCTTACCCTAATACTAAACCTAACCCTAAGTGTAACCTTAATCTTACCTATACCAAACCCTAACCCTAAAACAAATCCTAACACTAAACCTTACAGTAAACCTAATGCTAACCCTAATCCTAACCCTAACCCTATCCCTAAACTTAACACTGTCTCTAAACCTAAACTTAAACCTAACACTAAACCTAACCCTAACTATTACCCTAAACCTAACACTCACCTAATCCTAATCTTAAACCTAACACTAACCATAACCCTAAACCTAACACTAATCCTATACCTAACTATAACCCTAACCCAAACACTAACACTTTCCCTAACTTTAACTCTAACCCTAACATTAACTAAAACAGCAACCCTTACCCTAAACCTATTCCTAACAGTAACCCTAACCCTAACCATAACCCTATTCCTATTCCTAACCCTGCCTTTAATCCTATCCATTACCCTAAGCAAACCCTCACCCTAATGCTACCCTAGTCCTAACACTAATCTTTAGCCTATCCTAAACCCTAACTCTTTTACTAGTCCTAACCCTCCGCTTCATTCTACCTCTAACCATAACCCAAAACTTGACCCTTATTCTGACCCTAACACTAACACTAGATCTAAACCTGACACTAACCCTAAACTGGACCCTAACTTTTCCCCTACCAGAAAACCTATATCTAAGCCTAACAGTAACAGTAATCCTAAATAGAGTCATAAGTCTAGCCCTAGCCCTAAACAAAAACCTTTAACTAGCCCTAACAATAACCCTTAACCTAACACAAAGACTAACCCTATCACTAGACCCAATGCTATTCCTAATTCTGGACGTAACACTAATCCAAACACTGACACTTACCCTAACAAAACCCTAGCTCTAAACCTTATCCTAACCCAAAACCTAACCCTAACACGAGACTTATTCATAACCTTAACCCTGAAACTATCCATAACCATAACCCGAGTTCTTATATTATCCATAGCCCTAACGCTAGCCATAAACATCACACAAACCTAGCCCTTATCTAGCCCTAAACCTAACACTAATTGTATACCTAACCGTAACACTAGACCTAACCCTAACCTTAACAAGAGACATATTCCTAAACCAAGCTCAAACTCCAACCCTTTCCCTAATCATAACACAAAACCTAAACCTACGCTAGCCCTGATTCTAACCCTAACCATTGCACTAGACCTGATGCTAGCTCAAACCCTAATACTTACCCTAAACCTAATCCTGACATTATCCCTAGGCCTAACCTTAACCCTAGACATAAGTTTAACCTTAACCCTAGCCCTAACCTTAGCTCTAATCCTATCCATTACCTTAAAGATAAGGCTAAACCAAATGCTACCCCTAGGCCTATCACTAACCCTATCGCTAACAATAAACATATCCATTACTCTAAACCTAACCTGAATCCTAAACCTAACCCCATGCATTACCCAAATCCTAAACCAAACCCTAATGCTAATACAAGCCTTAACCCTAAACATTAACCTAAACCAAACCATACCTGGATCCTGACCCCAATAAAACACCTAGCTCTAAACTTGACCCTTACCCTAAACCTAACCCTTACACTAAACCTAGCCATAACCTAACCATAAAACTACAACTTACTTTGAACCTAGACCTGACATTAGACTTAGCCCTAATCTTAGCCCTAGCCCTAACACATGCACTCATCCTGGCACTAAACCTATCATTAATCCTAACCCAAACCCTAATCCTAGACCTAAATCAAATTCTAACCTGAACCCTAGCTCTAACCTAGATATAACCCCCTTCCCCTTAAACTACCCCAAACCCTAACACTAACACTAACCATAACCCTAGCCCTAACCCTAGGCCTAACCCTAACACTAACCCTAGTGCTAATCCTAGCCCTAATTTAGCCCTAAACTAAAACTACCCCTAACCCTAGCCCAAAGAATAACCCTAATCACACCCCAGTCCTATTTCTAGTTCTAACCCTATCCATTACTGTAACCCTAACACTAGCCCTAACCTTAACCCTAATGCAGACCCCAGACCTAAACCTAGACCTAACCATAACAATAAATCTAAGCCTAAATCTCATCCTAACACTAGCCCTAACACTATTGCTAATCCTAAAACTAGCAATAAATATAGCCCTAGCTCTAAAACAAAACTGAGCCTTAGGCCTAACCTAACCCTAGCCTAATGGTAATGCTACACCTGACATTAGCCCTATCCCTAATTTTAACTTAACCCTAACACAAAACCTAACCCTACACCGAGACTTAATCCTAGCCCTAATTTGAGTCCTATCCCTAACCCTTATCAGTAACACTGATCCTGACTCTGACCCTAACACTAAACCTTATCTAATCATCTCCCTAAACCTAAACCTAATCTAAACACTAGACCTTGACCTAGACCTAATGCTATCTCTAATCATAACCCTAGTTCTTACATTAGCCGTAGTCCTACACTAACCATAACCTAACCTCAAACCTAGCCCTAATCTGAGCCCTAACTCTAGTTCTAATCATAGCCCTAACCCTATCCCTATCCCTAACACTTAACCTAAACCTAAACCTAAACCTAAACCTTGTCCTAACCCGAAATCTAAACAGAACCATAGCACTATTCCTAACCCTCAACTAGATATAATTTTATCCATTACCCTAACCATAACCCTAAACAACTTCTAACCCTAGGCCTAACCCTAACCATAGCCCTAATCTAACCATAACCCTAGTCCTAACTGTAGCTCTAATCTTATCCATTACCTGAGCCATAGTTTTAACCAAATTTTATCCCTAGGCCTAACCCTATGCCTTACACTAACCCTGTCCATTATACTAAACCTAACCTGAACCTGAACCCTACCCATATTCACTGCCCTAACCCTAATGCTAATTTTAGCCCTAACCCTAAACCTTAACTTAACCCATACCCTAACCCTGACTCTGACCCTAATAATACCCATAGCTGTAAACCTGACCCTAACCCTCAATGTAACCCTTACAATAGACCTGGTCATAAACCTAAACCTAAAACTATCGCTAACCATAACCCTAGAACTGACATTAGCCATCGACCTAATCTTACCCCTAATCCTAGCACAAACCGTACCCCTAATGTTGGCCCTAAGACTAGCCTTAATCCTAATCCCAATATTAACCAGAGTCCTAACCGTAATCTATCCCTTGCCCTATCCCAACATGTAGCTGTAACATCATAGCTTAGCCTAACCCTAAGGCTAACCCTAACCCTAGTGCTAAACCTAGGCCTAAACCTACCACTAACCATAGCTTTAATCTAGCCCTAATTTAGCCCTAACCCTAAAGCTAACACTATCCCTAGACCTAAGACTAACTCAAACACTCACCCTAGCACTATCCCTAATTCTAAACCTATCCGTTACCATAACCCAAATGCTATCCCTACTCCTAGCCCCAACCCTAGCCATAACCTTCACCCTAGCCCTAAACCTGGATCTAACTCTAAACTTTAGCCTAAAGCTCCTTCTAACCCTAGCCCTAACCCAAGCGATAATTGGAAAACTAGCCCTAACAGTATCCTAGCCCTAAAACAAACTCGAGCCATAACCCTAACTCTAAACCTTAACCTAAACCAAATCGTAACCCTACACCTTGTCCTAAACATAGTCTTAATTTGAGTCCTAACTCTAACCCTAGAAGTAACCCTGACCCTTATTCAAACCCTGACAGTAACACTAGCTCTAAACATTGCCCTAATGCTAACCCTAGAACTAGCCCTAATCAGAATCCTAGTTCTTTCATTAGCTGTATCCCTAATGCTAACACAAATCCTTGCCCTGTTTCGAGCCCTAAATCTAGGTATAACCCTAAACCTAACCCTAAGCCTAACCATAACCCTAATTCTAGGTCTAACCTTATCCCTTACCCTAAGCCAAACCTTCACCCTAATGCTACCCTAGTCCTAACCATAATCCTTAGCATATCTCAAACCCTATCTCTATTACTAGCCCTATCCCTAGCCCTCATTCTAGCTCTAACCCTAACTCTAACCCTGACCCTTATTCTGACCCTAACACTAACCCTAGGTCTAAATCTGACAACCTAAAGCGAACCCTAAACCTACCCCTATGGGTAAACCTATACCTAAACCGAATAGTAACACTAGCACTCTACCAAACGTAATCCTAATTAGAGTCATAAATCTATCCTTAGCCCTAAGCAAAAACCTAGCACTAGCCCTAACAATAACCGTTAACCTAACGTAAAACCTAACTCTATATCTAGACCCAAAGCTAACCCTAAATCTGGCCCTCACTCTAAACCTAACCCTAACCTGAAAAATGACCATTACTCTAAAACAAATCCTATATCTAAATCTTATCCTAACCCAAAACCTAACTAGAACACTAGACTTATCCATAACCCTAACCCTAAAACTAGCCATACCCATATCCCTAGCTCTTAAATTACCCATAGCCCTAATGATAGCCATAAACCTCACACAAAACATTGACCTTATCCTAGCCCTAAACCTAGCCCTTATTGTAACCCTAACCATAAGCCTAGACCTAACCCAAACCCTACCCCTCACTCTATCCCTAATTCTCGCTCAAACTCTAACCCTAAACCTAACCCTAACTCTAACCCTAACCCTAAATCTAACATTAGCCCTCACTCTAACCCTAACCATCATGCTAGCCTAATCCTAGCTCAAACGCTAATACTTACCCCAAATCTAACCCTAACATGAACCCTAGGCCTAAACCTAACCCTAGTCCTAATTCTAACCTTAACTCTAGCCCTAACCTTAGCTCTAAACCTATCGGTTACCCTAAAGATAAGCCTAACCCAAATGCTAACCCTAGGCTTAACGCTAACACTATTGCCATAGCCCTAAAACACTATTGCTAACACTAACACTATTCATTTCTCTAAACCTATCCTGAACACTAAACCTAACCCTATCAATTACACTAACCCAGACCCTAACCCTAGTCCTAATTCTAAACTTAACCTTAGCCCTAACCTTAGCTCTAACCCTATCCATTACCCTAAAGTTAAGCCTAACCCAAATGCTAACCCTAGGCCTATCGCTAACACTAACCATTTTTATTACTCTAAACCTAACCTGAACCCTAAACCTAACCGTATAAATTATCCTAACCCAGACCCTAACCATATCCCTAACGCTAATTCAAGCCTTAACCCTGAATCTTAACCTAAACAAAACCCTACTCGAACCCTGACTATAATAATACAACTAGCTTTAAACCTGACCATTAACCTAAACCTAAACCTCACACTAGACTTAGCCATAACCTAAACCTAAAACTAACCATAACCATAAACCCAGACCTGATATTAGCCCCAGCTCTCATCCTAGCCCTAACCCTAACACAAACACTAGTCCTCATCTTAGCCTATACCTAGCCTTAATCATAACCCAAAACCTAACTCTAGCCGTATCTCTAATTTTAACCCTCGCCCTAGACCTGAACTTATGTATAACCCCATCCTTCCCCCAAACCTATCACTAACTCTAACCTTAACACTAACAATATCTCTAGCCCTAACCATACCCTAACCCTAACACTAACCCCAGCACTAATCCCAGCCCTAATTTAGCCCTAACACCAACTCTATCCCTAACCATGGCCTAAGACTAACTCTAACTCTCCCAGCCCTATTTCTAGTTCTAAACCTATCTATTACAAAAAAAACTAACACAAGCCCTAACCTTAGCCCTAACCCTAGTCCGAGACCTTACCCTAGATCTAACAATAACCCTAAGCCTAATCCTCAACCTACCACTAGACCTAACATTATAGCTAATCCTAAAACTAGCCATAACCCTAGCCTTATCCCTTAAACAAAATCAAGCAATTGTCCTAAACCTAAATATTAACCTAAACCAAACTGTAACACTAAGCCTCGCCATAACCTTCTAGCTCTAATTCTTGTCATAGCCCTAAAATAAACCCTGTCCCTGACTTATATTCTAACATTAACCTTAATTCTAAATATCACAGTAACCCTAAAGATAATGCTAACACTAGATCTAGACCAAATACTAACTCTAATCAAAACCTTAGTTCTTGTATTAACCATAGCCCTAACCCTATCCCTAAACCTAACAGAAAAACTAGCCCTAATCAGAGCCTTAACCCTAGAAGTAAACCTAAACCTAAACCTAACCTTAGCCCTAACCCTAACCCCAACCACAGCCCTAAACCTAGCTCTAACTCTATCACTTCCTCTAACATATTACTAGTCCTAACTCTAGCCCTCATTCTAGCTCTAACCCTAACTCAAATCCTTAAGCTAACACAATCTGTCAGTCTAAATCTGACCCTAACCCTGAACCAAACCCTAAAACTAGCCCTATGAGTAAACTTATACCTAAACCTAATCCTAACACTAGCTCTAGACCTAAGCCTAATCCTAAATATTGCCATAACTCTAGACCTAGACCTAAAAAAAACCCTGAGCCCTAGCCCTAACATAATCCTTAACCTAAAGCAAACACTAACCCTATCACTAGACCTAACTCTAGTCCTAATTCTGCCTTTCACCTTAAATCTAACTCTAACCTGAACACTGACCCTAACACTAACACTAAACCTAGCTCTAATCCTGAACCTAACCCCAAACCTAAACCTAACACTAGACATAGCCATAATTCTAACCCTAAAACTAGCTCTAATTAGAACCCTAGATCTTACATTACACATAGCCTTAACCCTGAGCCTAAACTTAACACAAAATCTAGCCCTAATCTGAGGCCTAAACCTACCCTAAGCATAACCATAATCCTAAATGTAGCCCTAACCCTAACCCTTGCCTTACACATAACCTTAGCTCAAAGCCTAACCCTAAGCCTAAACATAAACCTACCCCTATTCCTAAACCTAAACCTAACCTTAGACCTAATACTAACCTTAACCCTAGTACTAACACTAGCTCTAACCCTAACATTACCCTACACCTACCCCTAACCCTAATAATAACCCGAGCTCTAAACCTAACCATATCCCTAATCCTAATCATAAACCTAAAACTCAACCTAACCCTAAACCTAAACCTTGCCATAAACTTGACCGTAACCCTTACCATAAATTAAAATAAACCTATCCCTAAACCTAAATTTAACCATAACCTAAACTTAACCCTAAACCTAATCTTATATCTAATCCAATGCATCACTCTAAAACTAACACTAACCCTAATGAAAACCCTAGCCCTAACCGCATACCTAACCCTAACCATACCCATAACCTTAACCCAGACCTAACACTAAACCTAACACTCACCCTAGCACTAATGATAGCTTAATCCCTAAACCTTACCCTAACACTAAAACTAGCCCTAGACCTAACCATAATGCTAACTCTAGCCCTAACCCTAACACTAAAAGTAGCCCTTATAATAGCCCTAATTTAGCCTTGTTCTTAACCCTAACCCTAACCCTAGAATTAAGACTAACTATAATTCTCACATAAGACCTATCCCTAATTCTAACCTTATCCATTACAGTAACCCTAACCCAAGCTCTAACCCTGGTCGTAATGCTTGCACTATCCTTAGCCCTAGTACTAACTCTAGATCGAAACGTATTTCTAAAACTAACCCTAAACATATGCCTCAGCCTAAACTTGAAACCAGCTCTAACCCTAATTCTAATCCTAAATTTAGCCCTAACTCTAGCCCTAGCCATAAAACAATACCGAGCCATACCCCTAACACTACCCCTTACCCTAGACCAAAACCTAACCCTACACCAGCCCTAAACCTATCCCTAATTTGAAACCTAACCCTAACCATAAGCATAACCAGGACCCTGACTCATATTCAAACACTAAACCTAGCTCTAAATATCACCCTAACCTTCAACCTAATCTTAACACTAGACCTAGCCCTAAACCTAACCCTAATTGTAACCCTAGTTCTTAAAATAGCGATAACCATAACACTAGCCCTAACCCTAATAAAAGACTAGCCCTAATCCAAGCCCTAACACGAGCTTTAACCCTAAATCTAACTCTAAAACTGGTCCTAACCCTAGCTGTAACCCTATCCCTTACCCTAAGCCAAACCATCACCCTAATGCTAAACATATTCTTAGCACTAATCCTTAGCCTAACCAAAACCCTAAGCCTATAATTATTCCTAACCTAGCCTTCATTCTAGATCTAAGCATAATCTAAACTCTAACCCTATCGCTGACGATTATTCTGACCCTAACACTAATTTTAGGTCTAAATCTAAACCTAACCCTAAACCGAAAGCTAACACTAGCCCTACTGGTAACCTTATACCTAAACCTAACCCTAATACTAGACCTAAACCTAACCTTATCCTAAATCTAGCCATAACTATAGCTCTAGACCTAAAGACAAATTAGACCTAGCTTTAACAATAACCCTTAACCTAACCCAAACTCTAAACCTACCTCTGGACTTAACCCTAGTCCTAATTATGGCTTTAACCCTAACCATTTCCCTACCCGAACACTGTCTCTGACAATAACACTAACCCTAGCTCTAAACTTCACCCTAACCCAAAACTAACCCTAAAACTACACCTAGCCCTAGCATTAACTATAAAACTAGTCTTAATCATTACACTAGTTCTTACATTAGCCATAGCCTTAACCTATCACAAAACCTAGCCCTAAACCAAGCCCTACCTTAGCTTTAACACTAAAGGTAACCCTAACAATAATGCTAGCCCTAAAAATAACCCTAAGCCTAATGCAAGACCTAACCCTAGCTCTAACCATATTCATTACACTAAGATAACTATAATCCTCTTGCTAACCCTAGGAGGAACCTTAATCCTAGCACTAGCCTTAACCCTGTCCATTAACCTACACCTAAACTGAACCCTAAACCTAACTGTGTCATTAACAATCCCTAAACATAAGAATAATTTGAGCCCTAAACCTAAACCTTAACCTAAGCCAAACCCTAAACTTTACCCTAACTCTAATAATACTCATAGCTCTAAACCTGACCCTAACAAGAAGCCTAAACTTTACAATAGACCTAGCCATAAACCTAACCCTAAAACTATCCCTAACCATATCCTAGACCTGACATTAGCCCTAGCTCTAATTCTAGCCCTAAACTTAATACAAATTTTAGCCCACATCCTTTCCATGAACCTCGCCTTAATCATAACCCTAACCCTAACATTAGCGCTAACCTTAAACCTAAATCTCAACCTAGTCCTAATAGTAGCTATATTCCCATCCCTTAACCTAAACCTAACCCTAACCCTAAACCTAACACTAACCCTAGCCCTAACACTAGGCCTATCCCTAACACTAAACCCCCAGCCCTAATACTAGCCCTAATTTATCCCTATCCCTAATGCTAGCCCTAAGACTAACTCTAACTCTCAAACTAGACTTATATCTGGTTCTAACCCAATCCCTTACCATCACCATACACCTAGACCTAAATGTAGCCCTACCCTAGCCCTATACTTTACCATATCCCAAAACCTAGATCTAATCCGAACTCTAAAATTAACCCTAACCCTAAGACTAAATGTATCTCTAACTCTACTATTATCCCTAATCCATAACCTAAGCCCACGTCTCACACTAACACCAGCCCTAACCCTAAGACTAATCTTAAACTAGCCCTAACCATCCCCTAGGTCTAAAACAAAACTGAGTCCTTGCCCTAACCTTAACCCTTATCTTAAAAACAAACCCTAACCCTACACATAGTCCTAACCCTATCCCTAATTATAGTCTAACCCTAAACCGAAAACTAACCCTCACCCTGACTCTGATCCTATCACTAAACCTGGATCTAAAATTTATCATTACAGTAAACCTAACCTTAACACTAGACCTAGACCTAACTCTAACTCTATAAGTAGCTGTAATCATAAACCTATTTAATACATTAGTGGTAGCCTTAACCCTAGCTCTAAACTAACCCAAAACCTAGCCTTAATCTGAGTCCTAAACCTAGATTTAACCCTAAACTTAAACCTAGCCCTAACCCAAACACTAGCTTTAATCCTATATATAACCCTAGCCCTAACCTTAAGGCTAACCCGATCCATTACCCAAACAATAAACCTAATCCTTCTGATAACCCTAGGCCTAACCTAACCCTATACATTACAATAAACCAAACCTAAACCCTAAATCTAACACTATCATTATCCTAACACTAAATCTATCACTAATTTGACCCCTGCACCTAAACACTAATTTAACCCAAACCCTAATCCTGACCCTGATTCTAAAAATACACCTAGATCTAAACCTGACTGTAACCAAAATCCTAACCCTTACACTGGACCAAGCCATAAACCTAACACTAAATCTATCCCTAACTATAACCCTAGAACTGACATTAGCCATAGCCCTAATAATATCCCTAACCCTAAAACAAATGCTAGTCCACATTGTAGCCCTAAACATAGCCTTAATCATAACCCTAACCCTAACCCTAGTTCTAACCCTAATACTAACCTTCCCATTGCCCTAAACCTAGCAATAAACACATCCTTAGCCTAAACTAAACCCTAACTCTAACTCTAACCCTAATTGTAACCCTTGCCTTATACTTAGCCCTAGCAATAACTCTAGATCAAACCCTAACTCTAAATCTAACCCTATCTCAATGCCTAAGCCTAATCCTAAAACTATCCCTAAATTTAGCCCTAACATAACCCTAGCTATAATCTAGCCCTATCCCTAAACCTAACCCTAACCCTAGCCCTAAGACTAACTCTAATTCTCACTCTAGCCTTATCACTCTATCTAACCCTGTCCCTTATCATAACCCTGACCCTAGCCCTAACTCTAGTACTAACCCTTGCCCTGTCCTTATCCCTAGCACTAACCATAGTCAAAATGTAACTCTAAATCTAGCCCTAACCCAAAGACTAAGCCTACGCATAACACTAGCCTAAACCATAATATTAATCCTAAAACGAGCCCTAACATTAGCCCTAGCCCTAAAACAAAATCAACCCATAGCTCTAATGCTAACCATTAACATAAACTAAACCCTAACTTTACAACTAAACCTAACCCTAGCCCTAATTTGAGTTGGAAGCCGAATTCTAAAACTAACCCTGAACATGACACTGACCCTAACACTTCCAGCTCTAAACATCACCCTAAACCTAAACCTAACCCTAACACTAAACCTAGCACTAAAACTAGCCCTATTTTTAAACTTAGTGCTTACATTAGCTGTAATCCTAAGCCTAGCCTTAACATAACCCTAAACCTAGCCCTAATCCAAGACCTAACCTTAGTTTTAAACCTAATCTAACCCTAACACTAGCTCTAATTGTAACCATAACTCTAACCTTAAACTGATCTCAAACTCTATCCATTACCATAACCATAACCCTAACCATAATGATAACCCTAGGCATAAACCTAACACTATCCCAAATCCTAACACTTTCCTTATCCTAAACCTAACCTGAATCTTAAACTTAACCCTATCATTACCCTAACCCTAATCCTAAAAGTAATTAAAGCCCAAACTTGAAACCTTAACCTATCCCAAACCCCAACCCAGACCTTGACCCTAATAATACCCCTAGCTCTAAACTTGACCATAACCCAAAACCTAACACTTAGCCTAGATGTAGCCATAAACTCAATCCTAGAACTATCTTGAACCAAAATTCTGGACCTGAATTTATCTCTAGCTGTAATCCCAGCCCTAAACATAAAAACACCTAGCCCTCATCCTAGCCTTAAATCTAGCCTTAATCACAACCCTAACTCTAGCCCTACACCTAACCTAATTTTAATCATCATCCTACCTCTAAACCTAGTTATAATGTCATCCCTTACCCTAAATTAAACCTAATCCTAACCCTAACCCTAGGGCTAAGCTAAACAAAAATCCTAGCCCTAATCCTAGCCTTAATTTAACTCTATCTCTAACCCTATCTAAACCCTAGCTCTAAGACTAACTCTAAATCTTGCCATAGCCCTATCCCTAGTTCTATATCTATACATTACAATAGACCTAACGCTAGCCCTAGCACTTGACCTAAACTTAGTCCCAGTCCTGACCCTAACTCTAAATCTAACCTTAAGCCTCACACTAACACTAGCCCTAATCCTAATTCCAATCGTAAATCTAGCCCTAACCCTAATCCTAGCAGTGAACCAAAACTGTACAATAGCCCTAACCCTAAACCTTAACTTAAACCAAACATTAACACTACACCTAGACCTAAACCTAGCCCTAATTTGAGTCTTAAGCCTCACCTTAAAACTAATCCTGAACCTGACTCATATCCTAACACTCACCCTACCTCTAGCTCTTGATTTTGTTTTAGAGTTTATGCCCTAAACTCAAACTGAACACTAACATTAACAATGGCCCTAATTCGAGTCTTAATGCTAACCATAAAAGTTACCCTGACCCTGACTCCTATCCTATCAAGAACCATAGCTATAAATATTAACCTAACCTTAAACCTAACCCTACCACTCAACCTACCCCTAACCCTAACCCTAAAACGAACCCTAATGGTAACCCTAGTTCTTACATTAGCCGTTGCCCTAATCCTAGCCCTAACCCTAACACAAAAACTGGTCCTGAACCGAGCGCTAAACCTAGCTTTAACTCTAATTCTAACCCTAACCATAGCCCTAAAGCTAGATCTAAATCAATCCCTTAACCTAGCGAAACCCTAAATCTAAGAGTAACCCTAGACCTTTCACTAGTCCTTAGACTAACCAAAAGCTTAACCTTATTAATAGTCCTAACCCTAGCCTTTATTTTAGCTCTAACACTCTCCCAAACACTAACCCTAACCCTGACCCTTATTCTGACCCTAACACTAAACCTAGGTCTAACCCTAACCCCAACCCTAACCCAAAATTTACCATAATCCTATCCCTAGACCTAACTCTGAACCTAACTCTCAGCCTAGCTCTAATCATAGTTCATAACCTAACTCTTACCCTAAACATAACCCTAAACATAATCCTAGTTCTAACCCTTACCTTAACCCTAACACAAGACTTAATCCTAACCATAACCCTAGCCCTAAACTTAACTCTAACTGTATCCATTACCCTACAAATAACCCTTATCATAATGCTAACCCTAGGCTTAACCCTAAACCTATCACTATTCCCAAACCTATCAATTATCCTAAACCTACCCTGAACCCTAAACCTAACCCAATCATTATGCTAACCCTAACACTAATGCTAAATTGAGCCCTAAACTAACCTCAAATCTAAACCCTAACACTGACCATGAGTCTAATAATTCCCCTAGATATAAACCTGACTCTTACCCTACCTAAAACTTACACTAGACCTAGCCATAAACCTAACCCTAAAACTATTCCTAACCTTAACCCTAGAACTGATATTAACCCTAGCCTTAATCCTAGCCCTAATCCTAACACAAATCCTAGCCCTTATCCTACCTTTAAACATAGCTTTAATGTTATCCCTAACCCAAACCCTAGGCTGAACCCTAACATTAACCTAGCCCTAATCTAAGCCCTAATTTAGCCCTATCCCTAAGTCTAACACTAACTCTAGCCCAAAGACTAACTCTAACTCTCACACTAACCCTATTCCTAGTCCTAACCTTTGGTGTAACCCTAGCCCTAATCATAGCCTTGGCCATAACCCTAGATCTAACAAAACCATAAATCTAACCCTAAATCTAAGCCTAAACCTAAACCTAACACTGGCCCTAATGCTAATGCTAATCCTAAAACTAGCTCTAACCTACCTCTAGCCTTAAAACAAACCCAAGTCATAGCCATAACCCTAACCCTTAACCTAAACCAAACCCTAACCCTACCCCTAGCCCTAAACATTTCCCTAATTCTACTCCTATCCCTAACCCGAAAACTAACCCTGACCCTGTCTCTGATCCTAAAACTCAACCTGGCTCTAAACACCATCATCACCATAAACCACAACCTAACAGTAGACCTAGCCCTAACTCTAACCCTATAATTAGTGCTAATCATAAACCTACTTCATACATTAGCAGTAGCCTTAACCTTAGAACTAACCTAACCTAAAACCTAGCCTTAATCCGAGTCCTGAACCTAGCTTTAACCCTAAACTTAAACCTAACCCCAACCACAATCTAGAACAAATCCTATGCATAATCCTAGCCCTAACCTTAGGTCTAAACCTATTCATTACCCTAAAAATTACCCTAACCCTTAAGCTAAACCTAGGCCTAACCCTAACCCTATCCATTACATTAAACAAAACCTAAACCGTAAAACTAACCCTGTCATTACCTAAACCTAAACCCTAACTTAACCCAAACCCTAACCCTGAACCTGAACCTGAACCTAAAAATAAACCTAGATATAAACCTGAATCTTACCCTAAACCTAATCTTTACACTGGACCAAGCCATTAATCTAACACTAAATCTAGCCCTAACTATAACCCTCAACCTGACATTAGCCCTTACCCTAATACTATCCCTAACCCTAACACAAAACATAAACCTCATCCTATCCATAAACCTAGCCTTGATCATAACCCTAACACTTACTAAGCTCTAACCCTAATATTAACCCTTGCCCCAGCCCTAAACCTAGCCAAAAACCACATCCATTACCCTAAAGGTAACCTTAACTCTAACCCTAACCATTGTCATCACAATTGCCCTATCCTTAGCCCTAGCTTTAACACTAGATTGAAACCTAACTTTAAATCTAACCCTAACTCAATGCCTAAGACTAAAACTAGCCCTAATCCTGATGCTAATTCTAAAACTACCCTATCCCTAACCCTAAACCTAACCATAGCCCTAAGAATAACTCTAACTCTCACATTGGCCCTATCTCTCGTTCTAATCCTATCCCTTTCCATAAACCTAACCCTATCCCAAATCCTAGTCCTAACCCTTGCCCTATATTTAACCCTAGCACTAAACTTAGATAAAAACCTAACTCTAAATTTACCCAAAAAAGAAGCCTAAGCCTAAATCTAAGACTAGCCCTAACCCTAACACTAATCCTAAAAATGTCACAAACCCTAACCTTAGCCCTAAAACCAAACCAAGCCAAAGCTCTAACCCTAACCCTTAACCTAAACCAAACCTTAAACCTACACCTAGCCCTAACCCCAGCCCTAATTCGAGTTTTAAGCCAAACTCTAAAACTAACCCTGACCCTTACCCTGACAATAATGCTAACCAGAGGTCTAAACATCACCCTAACCCTAACCCTAAACCTAAAAGTAAACCTAGACCTAAAACACTAAAGTTAGCCATAATCATAACCCTAGTACTTACATTAGCCATAACCCTAACCCTGCACTAACTTAACTAAAAATCTAGCCCTAATTATAACCATAACACTAGCCCTAAACTGATTTCTAACTCTATCCATTACTGTAACCATAACCCTAACCCCAATGCTAATTCAAGCCCTACCTTTAAACTTTAAACTTTCCCATACCCTAATCCAGAACTTGACCTTAATAATACCCCTATCTCTAAACCTGTCGCTAACCCTAAACCTAAACCTTACACTAGAAATACCCATAATCCTAACCCTAAAACTATATTTAACCATAATTCTTGACATGAAATTAGCCCTAGCACTAATCCTAGATCAAACCCTAAAAAAACCCCTGGACCTCATACTAGCCCTAAAAATAGCCTTAAGCATAACCCTAACCCTAACCACAGCCCTAACCCTATTTCTAACCCTCACCCTACTTCTAAACCTAGCTATAAAGCCATCCCTTACCCCAAACTTTGCCCTAACTCTAAACCTAAATTCTAAACTGTAAATCTAAACTCTAATCCTAACCCTAACCCTAATCCTAGGCTTAATCTAAACACTAAACCTAACCCTAATCCTGGCCCTAATTTAGCCCTAACTCTAACCCTAAGCCAATCCCTAGCCCTAAGACCAACTCTTTCCATAGCCCTATCCCTAGCTCTAACCCTATCCGTTATCATAACCCTAAACCTAGCCATAACTCTTGCAGTATCCTTAGTTCTAGCCCTAACCCTAGATCTAACCCTAATTCCAAATTTAACCTAAACCTAAGCCTAAGCCTAACACTAACACTAGCCCTAACCCTAACTCTAGGACTAAAACAAAACCGAGTATGATCCCTAACGCTAAAATTAACTTAAATCAAATCCTAACACTAAAACTAGACATAACCCTGCCCTAATTCGAGTTCTAACCCTAACCTTAAAACCAACCCTGACCCTAACTCATATCCTAATACTCTCCGTAGCTCTAAACACCATTGTCACCATAAACTGAACCCTAACAGTAACCCTAGCCCTAATTCTAGTCATCACTCTAACACAGAACTAAACCTGACCCTGATTCCTATCCTAACATGAACCTTAGCTATAAATATCACCCTAATCTTAAATCTAACCCTAAAACTAAACTTAACCCATACCCTAAAAATAAAACTAACCCTAATGGTAACCCTAGTTCTTACATTAACCATTGCCCTAACACTAGCCCTAACCCTAACACAAGACCTAGGCCTAATCTGAGCCCTAAACCTATCTTTAACCCTAACTCTAATCATAACCATAGCCATAACCTAGCTCTCAACAAATCCCTTACCAAAGCAAAACCCTAAACCTAAGGATAACCTAGATCTATCCCTAATCGTTAGGTTAACCAAAACACTAATCCTATTAATATCCCTTGCCCTTGCCCTCATTATAGATCTAACCCTATCCAAACCCTAACACTAACCCTAACCCTTTTACTGACCCTACCACTAATCCTAGATCTAATCCTAACCCTAACCCTAACCCAAAATCTAATGTAAAACTATCCCAAGACCTAATCCTGAACCTAACTCTCAGCCTAGCCTAAACCATAGCTCAGAACCTAACCATTACACTATACATAACCTTAACCTAACCCTAGTTCTAACTCTCACCCTAACCGTAAATCAAGACCTAATCCTAACCATAACACTAGCCCTAACCTTAAGTCTAAATATAACTTTACCCTAAACATAACCCTTACCCTAATGCTAACCCTAGGCCTAACCATATACATATCACTGTCCCCAAACTTATCAATTACCCTAAATCTACCCTGAACCCTAGACCTAATCCAAACATTACCCTAACCCTAACCCTAATGATAATTAAAGCCCTAACCCTAAACTCAAACCTAAACCAAACTCTCACACTGACACTGACCCTAATAATTCCCCTAGCTCTAAACCTCACTCTTACCTATAACTAACTCTTACACTAAACCTAGCCATAAAACTAACCCTAAAACTATTTCTAAGCATAACCCTAGAACTGATATTGGCCCTAGCCATGATACTAGCCCTAACCCTAACACAAAATCTAGCCCTTATCCTAGCCCTAAACATAGCCTTAAATATAACCCTAAACATAACTATAGGCCTAAACCTAACACTAACTCTATCCCTAACATTAGATCTAATTTACACTTATCCCAAACCTTAACCCTAACCCTAGTCCAAAGACTAAGTCTAAGTCTCACCTTAGTCCTAACCCTTGTTCTAATCCTATAATTTACAGGAACGCAATCCTAGCTTAAACCATAGATCAAACAGTAGCCCTATTCATAGCCCTAGCAGGAACCCTATATCTAACCTTAACTCTAAATCTAATCCTAAACCTTAGCCTAAACCTAAACCTATCACTAGCCTTAACCCTAAGACTAATCCTAAAACTAGCACTAACCCTAGCCCTATAACAAAACCAAGCCATAGACCAAACCCTAACCCTTCATAAAAACTAAACCCTAACCCTATACTTAGCCATAACTCTAGCCCTAATTTGAGTTTTAAGCCAAACCCAAAACTAACTCTGACCGTGACTCTGACCTTAACACTAACCCTAGCTCTAAACATCACGCTAACCGTATACCTAAACCTAACAATAGACCTAGCCCTAACCCTAACCCTAAAATTAGCCTATTCACAACCCTGGTACTTACATTAACTTTACCCTAAACCTAGCCTTAACTTAACCCCAAACCTAGCCAAATACCAAGAAATATCCCTAGATTTACCCCTAACCCTAACCCTATCACTAATTGTAACTCTAGCCCTATAACCCTAGCCGTAAATCTAGATTAAACCCTAACCCTAAGCTTAACCCTATCAATAATCATAACATTGACTCTAGGGGTACCCCTATCTCTAACCCTATCCATTACCCTTACCATAACCCTAACTCAAATGCTAAATCTGGGCCAAAACCTAACTGTATCCCTAATTCTAACCCTATCCATAACCGTAAACCTAACCTGAAACATAAACCTAACACTATCTTTACCCTAATCCTAACTCTAATGCTAATTCGAGCCCTAATATTAAGCAATAACCTATCCAAAACACTAATCTCTACCCTGAGCCTAACAGCACCCTTAGTTCAATACCTGACCATAACCCTAAACCTAACCCTTACACTAGACGTAGCCATAAACCTAACCCTAAAACTATTTTTAACCATAACACTAGACTTGAAATTAGCCCTAGCCATAATCCTAGCCCTAAACCTAGGCTAAATCCAAACCCGAACCAAAACCTGAGCCCTTACCCTAATTCTCTTCTTCGCCATAAACCTAACCCTAAAATTATCCCTAACCTTAACCCTAGATCTGACATTTGCCCTAACACTAATCCTAGCCCTAACCCTAACAAAAACCCTAGCCCTCATCCTAGTCCTAAAACAAGCCTTAATCATAACTTAAATGAAACTCCAGCCCTAATCCTACTTCTAAACTTCACCCTAGCCCTATTCCTAGCTCTAACCCCATTAACTACACTAAACCTAACTCCAAGCCTAAAACTAAACCTAGCCCTATTACTAGCCCTAATTATGCCCTATAACTAACCAAACACTAATCTTAGCCATAAGACTAACTCTCACTCTCACCCTAGCCTTATTCCTAGTTCTAACCCTATCCCTTACCAAAACCCTAATCCTACCCATAAACCAAGACCCAACAGTAGCCTTATCCTTAGCCCTAGACCTAACCTTAGATTTAATCTTAAATCGAAATCTAACTTTAACCCTAAGCCTAAACCTAAACCTAACACTAGCCCTAAACCTAATGCTAAGCCTAAAACTAGCCCTAACAATAGCCCTAGCCCTAAAACAAAACTGAGCCATAGCCCTAACTTTAAAATTTAACCTAAACCAAAACATAACCCTACACCTAGCCCTAACCCTAGCCCTAATTCAAGTCCAAACCCTAATCCTAAAACTACTTTGACCTTGAATTTGACACTAACACTAACCCTAGTTACAAACATCACCTTAATGTTATATGTAATTAATCCTACCACTAGACCTAGTCCTAACACTAATCCTATAACTAGCCCAAATCAAAACCCTAGTCCATACATTGGCCATAACTCTAAACCTAGCCCTAACTCTAACCAAAACCTAACCTTAATACAAGACCTAACCCTAGCTTTAACCCTAAACCTAAACCTAACACTAGACCTAACCCTAACCCTAAACATAGACCTAACCCTAGCTCTGATCCTATCCCTTATCCTAAGCTAACTCTAAACATAATGCTAACCCTAGGCCTAACCCTAATCCTTAGCCTAACCCAAATCCTAACCCTATTACTAGTTCTAACCCTAGCCCTCACTCTAGTTCTAACCATAACTAAAACCTGACACTTATTCAGACCCTAATGGTAACCGTATGTCTAAACAAAACCCTAACCCTTTAGTGAATCCTAAAATTAGCACTAGAAATAAACCTATTCCTAAACCTAACACTAATACTATCCCTAGACCTAAACCTAATCCTAAATCTAGCCATATCTCTAGCCCTAGACATAAGCAAAAACCTAGCCCTAACCCTAATGATAAACATTAACCTAACACAAACACTAACCCTACCCCTAGATCGAACTCTAGTGATAATTCTGGGTTTAACCCTAACCCTAACTATAACCGCAACACTGACCCTGACCCTAACACTTAACCTAGCTCTAAACATCACGCTAACACTAACCCTAACCCTAACCTTAACCCTTCACCTAGACATAACACTTACCCCAAAAGTAGCCCTAATCATAACCCTGGTTCAAACATTAATAGTAGGCCTAACATTAGCGCCAACCTAACCCCAAACTTTGCCTTAATATGAGTGCTAACCCTATTTTTAACCCTAACCATAAAACTAGCCCTAACCCATACCCTAACCCTAACTCTAATCCTAGATCTTACCCTATCCATTACCTTAAGCTAAACCTTAAACCTAATGCTAAACCTAGTCCAAATCCTAATTCATAGCCTAACCCAAACCCTAACCCTATTACTAGTCCTAACTCTGATTTTCGTTCTAGCTCTAATCCGAACCCAAACCCAAACCCTAACCCTGATACTTATTCTGAACCTAACACTAACCATAGGTCTAAACCTGACCCTAACACAAAACTGAACCCTAATGCTGTACTTGACATTAAACTGGTAAGCCTATACTTAAACCTAAACCTAATACTAGCCCTAGACCTAAATCTAATCCTAAATCTAGCCATATCTCTAGCCCTAGTCCTGAACAACAACTTAGCCCTAGCCCTAACAATAACCCTTAACCTAACCCAAATACTAACTCTACCCCTAGACCTAACCCTAGTCCTAATTCTGGCACTAACCCCAACACTAATTCTAACCTAACACTGGCCCTGACACTAACATAATCCTAGCTCCAAAGCTCACCCTAACCCCCAAACCTAATCTTAACACTAGACCTAGCCATAACCCTAACCCTAAAACTAGCCCTAATCATAACCCTAGCTCTTATATTACCCATGGCCCTAACCCTAGGCCTAAACTAACACAAAACCTAGCCCTAATCTGAGGCCTGAACATAGACCTAAGTGTATCCATAAACACAACCCTAGCTCTAACCCTGATTCTAAGCATCGTTTTAGACTTAAACCTTGCTCAAAGCCTAAACTTTAACATTAAATTAAGCCTAGCCCTATCCCAAACCCTAACCTAACACTAGCTCTAATCCTAACATTCACCATAACCCTAACCACAGCTCTAATTATATCTACTACCCTAACCCTAGCCCTAATCTTAACCATAAACCTAGTCCTAACACTAGCTCTAATTCTTTCAATTACCCTAACCATAATCCTAACCCAATGCTAAACCTAGGCTTAACCCTAGCCCTATTACAAAAACTAAACATATCCACTGCCGTAAAACTAACCTGAACCTTAATCCTAAGCCTATTCATTATTCTACCCTAACTCTAACCTTAATGCTAATTAGAACCCTAAACGTAAACCTTAACTTAAACCAAACCTTAAGCCGTACACTGTCCCTAATAATACACAAAGCTGTAAATTGACCCTTACACTAAATCTAACCCTTACTCTAGACCTAACCATAAACATAACCCAAAACCTATCCCTAACTGTAACCCTAGACCTGACATTAGCCCTAGCCCTAATGCTAGCCCTAACACTAACATGAACACTAGCTCTCATCCTAGCCCAAAACCTAGACTTAATCATAACCTAACCCTAATTGTAACCCTTTCCCTAGCTCTAAACCTAGTGAAACTCCATCGCTTACCCTAAACCTAAACCAAACCCTAACCCTAACACTAACCCTAGCCATAACTTTAATGCTAGGAGTAACCCTAACACTAACCCTAGCCCTAATCCTAAACCTAAACCTAACCCTAGCTTTACAACTAACTATAACTCTCGCCATAGCCCTAGCACTAATTCTAACCCTAACTCTTACCGTAACCATATTCCTAGCCCTAAGCTTAGAATAACCAAATCCCAACCTTACACTTTGCCCTAACCATAGATCTAAATCTAACTCTAAATCTAACCCAAATTCTACACTTAAACCTAACCCTAACACTAGCCCTAACCCTAATGCTAATCTTAAAACTAGTCCTAACAATAGGCTTAGCCCTAAAACAAAACTGAGTCATAACACTAACTCTAAACTTTTACCTCAACCAAACCCTAACCTTACATCTAGCCCTAAGCCTAGCCCTAATTTGAGTCCTAATCTTAATCCTAAAACTACCCCTGAATCTGTCTCTGACATTAACACTAACCCTACCTCTAAACATCAACCTAAACCTAAATATTACCCTAACACTAGACCTAGTCCTAACCCTAATTCTAAAACTAGTTCTAACCATAACCCTAGATCATACATTAGCCGTAACCTTAATCCTAATGCTACCAAAACCTAGCCGAAATCTGAGACCGAACCCTAGGTTTCACCCTAACCCTAACCCTAACACTAGCCCTAACCCTAATCCGAAGCCTAGTTCTAACCCTAGCTCTAACCTTATATTCACCCTAGCCAAACCCCAAACCTAATGCTAACTCTAGTCCTAATGCTAATCCTTAGTCTAACCCAAACCCAAACTCTAATACTAGTCCTAACCCTAGCCCTCATTGTTGTTTTAACCATAACCCAAATCCTAACCCTAACCCTGAACCTTATTCTGACCCTGAACCTAAACCAAACCCTAACAATAGCCCTACCCATAACCCTATATCTAAACCTAACACTACATTAGCCCTAGATTAAACCTAATCCTAAATCTAGCCATATCTTTTACCAAGACATAAACAAAAAAAAAAATAGCCCTACCTCTAATGGTAACCCTTAACCTAAGCCAAACAGTAACCTTATCTCTAGACCTAATCAATCCTAATTCTGGCTCTTGCCCAAACCCTAACCATAATCCTAACACAGACCCTGACAAAAACACTAACCCTAGCTATAAAACTGACCCTAACCAAAACCTAAACTTAACACTAGACCTAGCCATACCTGTAAACATAACCCTTACCTGACCATAGCACTAAAACTAGCTCTAAACCTAACACAAAACCTAGCACTAATCCTAGGGCTCAATCTAGTCCAAAGCATAATCCTAACACTAAATGAACCTTATCCCTTACCCTAAGCCTAACCCTCACCCTAACCCTAAACTTCGCCTTAGACCTAACCCTAGAAAAAACCCAAAACTGAACCCTAAACATAACCCTAACCCCATCCCTAAACCTAATCCTAATCCTATCCCTAATCATAATGTTAACACTAGCCCTAATCCTATCTCCAAAATTATCCATTACACTAAACCGAACCTTAACGCTAATGATAACCCTAGCTGTAATCCTAAATGTAAACCTAATCCTAGACCTAACTCTAAATCTAACCCTCATCATAGCCTTAATTCTAGATAAAACACTAACCCTTACTCTCACACTAACCTTAGCCCTAATCCTAACACTAATCCTAAACCTAAAAATACCCCTAAACCTAACCTGACATCTAACCCTGTCCATTACACTAACTCTAGTGATAATCTTAGCCCCATCCCTAACACTAATCCTAAACCTAAAACTACCCCTACCCTTAAAGCAACATCTAACCCTATCCATTAACCTAACTCTAAACATAACCTTAGCCATAACCCTAACACTAACACCAACCTTAACCCTAAATCTAACACTAGACATAATCCTAAACCTAAACCTCACCCTAGCACAAACCCTAACTCAAAAACCTAACCTGTACCCTAAATCTAACCCAAACCCTTACCCTGGACCTAGCCTAACCCTAACCCTAACTCTAGACCTAATTCTATCCAAAATCCTAGCCCCAACCCTAGCTCTAATGCTCTTCAGTACCCTAACAATAACTCTTACCCAAATACTAACCATAGGCCTAACCCTAACCCTATCACTCACCCTAACACTACCAATTAATCTAATCTTAACCTGAATCCTAAACCTAAACCTATCCAAAAACCTAACCCTAATTCTAACCCTAATGCTAATTTGATCCATAAACCTAATAATTAACCTAACACAAACCTGAAACCTGACCCTGACCCTAAAAATACACCCTACTCTTAACCTGGGCCTTACCTTAACCTAATATTAGACCTAGCCATGAACCTAACCCTATAACTATCCCTAGCCGTAACCCTAAACCTGACATTATCCCTATCATGAAAACTTGCCTAACCATAACACACACCCTAGGCCTCATCCTAACACCAAATCTAGCCTTAATTCTAATACAAACCTAACCCTAGACGAAAACCTAATTCTAATCAACTCCCTAGCCCTAAACCTAGCTATAACCCCATCCCTTCCCCTAAACCTAAACCTAAACCTAATCCTAAACATAACCCTAACCCTAGGCCTAATATTAACACCAATCCTAGACCTATTCCTAGCCCTAAATTAGCCCTAACCTTAACCCTAACCCTAGCCTTAAGAATAACTCTAACTATTGCCCTAGTTCTATTTCTAGTTCTAACCCTATCCCTTACCATAACCCAAACACTAGACCTAACCTTAGCCCTAACCCTAGCCATAGCTCTAACCCTAGAATTAATCATAACTCTAAATGTACCCCTAAACCTAAACTCACCAAATCACTAGCAATGACACTAATATCAATTGTAAAACTAACATTAACTTATCATTTGCCCTAAAATATAATGAGCCATAGCACTAACCCTAACCCTTAACCTAAACCAAATCCTAAATCTACATCTAGCCCTAAGCTGACCCCTAATTCTAGTCCTATCCTCAACCCTAAAACTAACCCTGACCCTGACTCTGAACCTAACACTTACGCTAGCTTAAAACATCAGCCTGAACTTAAACCTAACCATAAAACTAGACTTAACCCTAACCGTAACCCTAAAATTAGCCCTAATCACAACCCTAGTTCTTACATTAGCTGTATCCCTAAAACTAGCCCTAATGTTACCCAAAATCTAGCCCAAATGCAAGCCCCAATCCTAGCTTTAACCCTAACTCTAAACCTAAACCAAGTCCTAACCCTTACCCTAAACCTAACCCTAACCTTAATTTTTGCACTAACCCTAAACCTAACACTAACCCTAACACTAACACTAACCATAACCCTAGCCCTAACCCTAACTCTAACCTTATCCATTACCATAAACCTTACCTCAATCCTAACCCTAATGCTAAACCTTGGCCTAACCCTAACACATTTGCTAACCCTAACCTATCCATTACCCTAATCATCACTCTAATCCTAAATCTAACCAAACACTAAACCTAGATGTAACACTAACCCTAAAACTTGCCCTAATTTTAACCCTAGTTCGTACATTAGCCTTAGCCACAAAGCTAACACAAAACCCAGCCTAGACCTAAACCAAGCTCTAAACCTACCTTTAACCCTAACCTTAAACCTAACCCTAGCCCTAACCCTAACCCTAACACTATCCCTAACACTAGTACTATCCCTATCCCTTACCCTAAGCCATACTCTAACCCTAAAGCTACCCTAGTTTTAAATCTAATTCTTATCCTAACCCAAAACCTAACTATATTACTAGTTCTAACCCTAATCCTCAATCTATCTCTGTCACTATCCCAAACCCTAACCCTAGCCCTGATCCTAATTCTAACCCTAGCCCTACACTCACACTGACTCTAAGCCTAATGCTCATTTTAGTCCAAACACTAGCTCAATCCCTACCCTTCTTAACCTAACACTAACTGTAATGTATGGCCTAAACCTAAACCTAATCTTAACCATAGCCCTAATCCTAACCTTATCCCTATCCCTAACTCTACCTCTAAGCCTACATATTACCCAAACTCTAACCCTAACCTTAATGATAAACCTATCCCAAACCCTAGCTCTAACCCCACCATTTATGCAAACCCTAACCCTAACCCTGATGTTAACCCTATTCCTTACCCTAAATCTACCCTAACCCTAACCCTAGACATAACCATAAACCTAAACCTTGCCATAGAGCTAACCCTTGCTCAATCCCTAACCATTACCCTAAACCTAACCCTAAGCTTATCCCTAATCCTAAATTTAAGCCAAAACCTAACCCTAATCCTAAACCTAACATGACATCAAAACCTATCCAATACCCTAAACCTAATGATAACCCTAGCCCTAACCATAACACTAACCTTGACCATAACTCTAAGTATAACCTAGACTTAACCCTAAACCTAACCCGTGACCTAGCGCTAACCCTTGCTCAAACTCTAAACCATATCCTAAACCTAAACCTAATCCTAAACCTAGGCCTAAGCCCAAATCTACCCCTAATACAAACCATAACCCTAGCCCTAACCCTATCCATTATCCTTAGCAAAACCATAAACCTAAAGCTAACCCTAGGCCTAACCCCAACCCTTTTGCTAACTCTAACCCTATCAATTACCCTACACGTAACATGAATCCTAAACCTAAACCTATCATTACCCTAACCAAACCCTAATGCTAATTCAAGCTCTATACCTAAACCCTAAACTAAACAAAACCTTAAACCTAATTCTAACCCTAATAATACCCCTAGGTCTAAACCTGACCCTTACCCTAAATTGAACACTTACACTAGACCTAGCTATAAATCTAACCCTTAGTCTATCCCTAACATAAGCCTAGCCCTGACACTAGCACTAGCCCTAATTCCTGCCATAACCCTAAAATAAATCCTAGCCCTCATCCTAGCCCTAAACCTAGCCTTATTACTAAACCAAACCATAAACTTAGCCCTAACTGAACTAACCCAAGTTCTAACCCTAACATTACCCTAACCCTAATCCTAACCCTAACCCTATTAATAACCCTAGACCTAAGCCTAATCCTATTTCTAACCCTAATCATAAACTTAACATTCAACCTAACCCTTAGCATAACACTTGCCATAAATTTAACCCTAAACCTTCCCATGAATTGAAACTAAACTTATCCCTAAACCTAAATTTAACCATAACCTAAACTTAACCCTAAATCTAATCTTACATCTAATCAAGTACATTACTCCAAAACTAACCCTAACCCTAATGAAAACCCTAGCGCTAACAACCATCCCTAACCCTAACCATAACCATAACCCTAATCTTGATCTCACACTAAACCTAAAACTCCCCCATCCCTAACTGTAGCTTAAACCCTAACCCTTACCCTAAATATAACCCTAGCCCTAGCCCTAATCATAACCCTAACTCTAGTCCTAACCCTAACATTAAACCTAGCCCTATTCCTAGCCCTAATATAGCCCTATTACTAACCCTAACCCAAACCCTAGAATTAAGACTAACTATAATTCTCACACAAGACCTATCCCTACATCTAACCCTATCCCTTACCATAACCCTAACCCAAGCCCTAACCTTAGACATAATCCTTGCACTATCCTTAACCCTAGCACTAACTCTAGATCTAAACCTACCTCTAAAACTAACACTAACCTGATGCCTCAGCCTAACACTGAAACTAGCTCTAACCCTAATGCTAAGACTAAAATTAGCTCTAAACCTAGCCCTAGCTCTTAAACAATATCGAGCTATACCACTAACACTAATCCTTACCCTAGACCAAACCCTAACCCTACACCAGCCCTAACCCTAGACCTAATTTGAAACCTAACACTAACCCTAAACCTAACCATGACCCTGACTCATATCCAAACACTAAACCTAGCTCTAAATATCACCCTAAATTTTAACCTAGCTCTAAATTTAGACCTAGCTCTAAATTTAGACCTAGCTCTAAACTTAACCCTAAAACTAACCCTAATTGTAACTCTATTTCTTACAATAGCCATAACCATAACACTAACCCTAACACTAATACAAATCTAACCCTAATCCAAGCCCTAACACGAGCTTTAGCCCTAAACCTAACTCTAACAATAGTCCTAATTCTATCTCTAACCCTATCCCTTACCCTAAGCCAAACCCTCACCCTAATGTTAACTGTATTCTTAGCACTAATCCTTAGCCTAATCAAAACCTAACTCTATAACTAGTCCTAACCTTAGCCTTCATTCTAGATCTAATCATAACCCAAACCCTAACCCTATCCTTGACCATTATTCTGACTCTAACACTAATCTTAGGTCTAAATAAAAACCTAGCCCTAAACTGAAACCTAACACTAGCCCTACTGGTAACCTTATACCTAAACCTAACCCTAACAGTAGCCCTAGACCTAAACCTAATCCTAAATCTAGCCATAACTATAACTCTAGACCTAAAGACAAACTAGACCTAGCCTTAACAATAACTCTTAACTTAACCAAAAATCTAACCCTACCTCTAGACCTAACCCTAGTCCTAATTCTGGCTTTAACCCTAACCATTACTGTACCTGAATATTGTCCCTTACACTAACATTAATCCTAGCTGTAAACTTCACCCTAAACCCAAAAATGAACCCTAAAACTATACCTAGCCCTAACATTAACCATAAAACTAGTCTTAATCATTACACCAGTTCTTACTTTATCCATAGCCCTAACCTATCACAAAACCTAGCCCTAATCCAAGCCCTACCTTAGCTTTAATCCTAAATCTAACCCTAACAATAACCCTAACCCTAACTATAACCCTAAGCCTAACCCTAGACAAAATCCTAACCATAACCCTAGCCCTAATCCAAGCTCTAACCCTATTCATTACCCTAAGATAACTATAATCCTTATGCTAAACCTAGGTGGGACCCTAATCCTAGCATTAGCCTTAACCCTATCAATTAACCTACACCTAACATGAACCATAAACCTAATTGTCATTACTCGATCCCTAAACATAAGACTAATTTGAGCCCTAAACCAAAATCTTAAACTAAACCTAAACTTGACCCTGACTCTAATAATACTCATAGCTCTAAACCTCACTCTAGCAAGAAACATAATCTTTACAATAAACCTAGCCATAAATGTAACCCTAAAACTATCACTAACCATACCCTAGAACTGACATTAGCCCTAGCTCTAATCCTAGCCCTAACCCTAATACAAAACTTAGCCAACATTCTAGCCATGAACCTCGCCTTAATCATAAACTTAACCCTAATGTTAATCCTAACCTTAATCCTAAATCTTTCACTAGTACTAAAATTAGCTATATTCCCATGCCTTACCCTATACCTAACCCTAGGCCTAAACCTAACGCTAACCCTAGCCCTAATCGAAGCCCTAATTTAGCCCTATCCCTAACCCTAACCCTAGAACTAAGACTAAATCTAACTCTCACACTAGCTCTATACCTAGTTCTAACCCTATCCCTTACCATAACCATACACCTAGCCCTAAATGTAGCCCTACCATAGCCCTATACTTAGCCCTATTTAAAAACCTAGATCTCAACCTAACTCTAAATTTAACTCTAACCATAAGACTAAATCTAGCCATAACTCTACTCCTATACCTAACCCTTAACCTAAGCCTAAATCTCACACTTACACTAGCCCTAACCCTAAGACTAATCTTAAAACTAGCCCTAAGCCTACCCCTAGCCCTAAAACAAAACCGAGTCATAGCCCTAACCTTAACCCTTAGCCTAAACCAAACAGTAACCTTACACCTAACCCTAATTTATCCCTAATTATAAGTCTAACCCTACCCCGAAAACTAACCCTGACACTGACTCTGACCCTAACACTAACCCTGGTTTTAAATATCATCATCACCATTAACCTAACCTTAACACTAGACCTAGACCTAAGTCTAACCCTATAACTAGCTGTAATCATAGACCTACTTCATACAGTAGTGGTAGCCTTAACCCTATCCCTAAACTACCCCCAAACCTAGCCTTAATCCAAGTCCTAAACCTAACTTTAACCCTAAACTTAAACCGAACCCTAATCCAAACACTAGCCCTAATCCTATATATAACCCTAGCCCTAACCTTAGGGCTAACCCTATCCATTACCCTAATGGTAACCCTAACCCTTATGATAACCCTAGGCCTAACTCTAACCCTCTAAATTACACTAAACAAGATCTAAACCCTAAATCTAACCCTGTCATTACCCTAACTCTAAATCTAACACTAATTTGAGCCCTGCACCTAAACACTAACTTAACCCAAACCCTAATCCTGACCCTGATTCCACCCTAGATCTAAACTGGACCCTAACCAAATACATAACAATTACACTGGACCAAGCCATAAACCTAACACTAAATCTATCCCTAACTGTAACCCTAGACCTGATATTAGCCATAGCCCTAATACTATCCCTAACCCTAAAACAAATCCTAGTCCTCATTGTAGCCCTAAACATAGCCTTAATCATAATCCTAAACCTAACCCTAGTTCTAACCCTAATACTAACACTTGCCCTTTCCCTAAACCTAGCTATAACAACATGCCTTACCGTAAAATAAACCCTAACTCTAACCGTAACCCTGGTGGTAACACTTGCCTTATCCTTAGCCCTAGCACTAACCCTAGATCGAAACATAACTATAAATCTAACCCTAACTTGATGCCTAAGAATAATCCTAAAACTAGCCCTAACCCTAGCCCTAACAAAACCCTAGCAGTAATTTAGCCCTATCCCTAAACCTAAACCTAACCCTAGCCCTAAGACTAACTTTAACACTCACACTAGCCCTATTACTCATTCTAACCCTATCCTTTACCATAAACCTAACCCTAGCCCTAACCCTAGTGCTAACCCTTTCCTTATCCTTATCCCTAGCACTAACCATAGGCAAAATGTAACTCTAAATCTAGCCCTAAAACGAAGCCTAAGCCTAACACTAACACTAGCCCAACCATAACACTAATCCTAGAACAAGTCCTAACACTTGCCCTATCCCTAAAACAAAACAAATCCATAGCTATAACCCTAACCATTAACCTAAACCAACCCTAACCTTACACTTAGACCTAATCCTAGCCCTAATTTGAGTTGGAAGCCAAAGCCTAGAACTAATCCTGAACCTCACACTGACCCTAACACTTCTAGCTCTAAACATCACCCTAACAGTAAACCTAACCCTAACACTAAACCTAGCACTAAAACCCTAAACTAGCCCTAATTGTAAACCTAGCACTTGCATTAGCGGTAATCCTAACCCTAACCTTAACATAACCCAAAACGTAGCCCTAATCCGAGCCCTAACCCTAGCTTTAAACCTAACCTAACTCTAACATAATTGTAATCATAACTCTAGCCTTAAACTGATGTCGAACTATAATCCTAGACCTTACATTAGCCCTAGCCCTAATATTATCCCTATCCCTAACAGAAACCCTAAACTTCATGCTAGCCATAAACCTAGCCTTAATCATTACCCTAACCCTAACTCTAGCCCTAACCCTAATAATAATCCTTACCCTAGCCCTAAACCTAGCTAAAACCACGTCCATTACCCTAAACGTAACCCTAATCCTTTTTTGTCACAATTGCCCTATCCTTAGTCCTAGCTTTAACACTAGATCGAAACCTAACTTTAAAATTTAACCATAACTAGATGTATAAGCCTAAAACTAGCCCTAACCCTTATGCTAATTCTAAAACTAGCTCTAACTCTAGCTCTAATACTAACCCTAGCCCTAATTTAGCCCTATCCCTAAACCTAACCCTAACCCTAACCCTAGCCCTAAGAATAACTCTAACTCTCACATTTGCCCTATCACTCATTCTAATCCTATCCCTTACCATAAAACTAACCCTATCCCAAATCCTAGTCCTAACCCTTGCCCTATCCTTAGCCCTAGCACTAACCTTAGATAAAAATCTAACTCTAAATTTAACACTAATCCAAAGCCTGAGCCTAAATGTAAGACTAGCCCAAACCCTAACACTAATCCTAAAATTTTAACTAACCCTAACCCTAGCACTAAAACCAAACTGAGTCAAAGCTCTAACCCTAACCCTGAACCTAAACCAAGCCCTAACCCTACAACGAGCCCTAACCCCAGCCCTGATTTAAGTTTTAAGCCAAACCCTAAAACTGAACCTGACACTTATTCTGAGCATAAAACTAACCTGAGGTCTAACTTTAAACCTTAACCTATCCCAAACCCTAACCCAGAACATAATCCTAATAATACCACCAGCTCTAAACCTCATGCTAACCCTAAACCTAACCATTACACTAGACATACCCATAATCCTAATCCTAAAACTATCTTTAACTCTAATTCTGGACCTGAAATTAGTCCTAGCACTAATCGATAGCCCCAACCCTAAAAAAAAAAAAAAAAAAAAAAAAAAAAAAAAACCTAGGCCTCATCATAGCCCTAAACCTAGCCTTAATCATAACCCTAACCCTAACCACATCCCTAACTCTAATTATATTTCTCATCCTACCTCTAAACCTACCTATAAAGCCATCCCTTACCCCAAATTTTGCCCTAACTCTAAACCTAAACCTAAGCACTAATTCTAACTCCTAAACCTCATCCTAACCCGAGTCTTAACCCTGACCCTAAGCTTAAACTAAGCACTAAACCTAGCTCTAATCCTAGCCTAATTTAGCACCATCTCTAATCCTAACCCTAACCCTAGCCCTAAGACTAACCCTCTCGCCAGCCCTACCCATACTTCTAACCCTATCCCTTACCATAACCCGAAACCTAGTCATAACCCTTACCCTATCCTTAGTTCTAACTCTAACCCTAGATATACCCTTATTCCAAATTTAACCCTAAATCAAGACCTAATGCTAACCATAACCCTAGCCCTAACCTTAAGTCTTACTGTATCATTACCCTAAACATAAACCTTACCCTTATGCTAACAATAGGCCTAAACCTAAACATATCACTATCACCAAACTTATCAATTTCCCTAAACCTACCCTGAACCCTAGACCTAATCCAATCATTACCCTAACCCTAACCCTAATACTAATTTTAGCCCTAACCCTAAACTCAAACCTAAATTAAACCCTAACACTGACACTGACCCTAATAATTCCCCTAGCTCTAAACCTCACTCTTACCCTATACCTAACACTTACACTAGACCTAGCCATAAAACTAACCCTAAAACTATTCCTAAGCATAACGCTAGACCTGATATTATCCCTAGCCATGATACTAGCCCTAATCCTAACACAAACCCTATCCCTTATCCTAGCCCTAAACATAGCCTTAATTATAAACCTAACCATAAACCTAGGCCTAACTTTAACACTAACTTTACCCTTAATCTTAGACCCAATTTAGCCCTATACCTAACCTTAGCCCTAACCCTATCTCAAAGACTAACTCTAACTCTCACCTAAACCTAGTTCTAACCCTATACTTTACTGGAACACTAATCCTAGCCCAAACCATGGATCTATCACTACCCTTTTCATAGCCCTAGCAGCAATCCTAGATCTAAACCTAACTCTAAATCTAACCCTAAACTTTAGCCTAAACCTAAACCTAACCCAAGCTCTAACCCTAAGGCTAATCCTAAAACTAGCACTAAAACAAAACCAAGCCATAGACCTAACCCTAACCCTTAATATAAACTAAGCCCTAACCCTACACTTCGCCATGACTCTAGCCCTAATTTGAGTTTTAAGCCAAACCCTAAAACTAAGTCTGAACCTGACTCTGACCTTAACACTAACCCTAGCTCTAAACATCACCCTAGCCATATATCTAAACCTAACAATAGACGTAGCCCTAACTCTAACATTAAAATTAGTCCTAATCACAAACCTGGTACTTACTTTAGTCATTACCATAAACCTAGCCTTAATTTAAATCAAAATCTAGCCTTATTCTGAGCACTATCCCTAGATTTACCCCGAACACTTACCCTATCACTAATCGTAACTATAACCCTAGCTGTAACCCTAGATTTAACCCTAACCTTAACCCTTAGCCTAACCCTATCAAGAATTGTAACAATAATCCTAGCCATACCTCTATCTCTAACCCTATCCATTACCCTAACCATAACCCTAACCCTAATACTAAACCTGGGCCTAAACCTAACTGTATCCCTACTCCTAACCCTATCCATTACACTAAACCTATACTGAAACCTAAACCTAACACTATCTTTACCCTAATCCTAACTCTAATGCTAATTCTAGCCCTAACATTAAACTTTAAACTATCCAAAACACTAATCTTGACCCTGACTCTAATAGTACCCTTTGCTCTAAAGCTGACCCTAACTCTAAACCTAACCTTTACACTAGACATAGCCATAAAATTAACCCTAAAACTATTTTTAATCATAACACTAGACCTGAAATTAGCCCTAGACGTAATTCCAGCCCTAAACCTAGACTTAAACTTAACCTGAAACATAACCAGTGCCCTAACCCTAATTCTATTCCTCACCCTAGGCCTAAACCTACCTATAACCTCAACCTGTACCCCAAAACTTTCCATAACCCTAAACCTAACCCTAAACCTCGCCCTAAACCTAGGCCTAACACAAAGCCTAGTGCTAATCCTAGCCTTTATTTAATCCTATCCTAACCCTAAAACTAGCCATGAGACTAACTCTAACTCTTGCTCTATCCCTAATCCGAGCCCTTGTTCTATCCTTCGCCTTAATCCTAATCCTGGATCCAAGCCTAAATCTAAATCTAAACCTAACTCTAAATTTAACTGTAAAAATAAGCCTAAACCAAACCCTAACACTACCCCTAACCATAACACTAATCCTAAAACATGCCCTATCCCTAACCCTAGCCATAAACCAAAACCAAGCCATAGCCCTAATCCTAACCCTTAACATAAATCAAACCCTAACGCTAAAACTTACCCTAAAACTAACTTTAAAACTAACCCTGACCCTGACACTGACCCTATCACTAATACTACCTAGCTCTCAACATCACCCTAACTTTAAATGAAACCTAACAGTCTATCTAGCCTTAACCTAACCCTAAATCTAGCCTTAATCATAACCCTAGTTAGTACATTAGTCATTATCCTAACTGTAGCCCTAACCCTAACACAAATTCTACACCTAATCCGAGCCCTAACCCTAGATTTTACCCTAATACTAGGCCTAACCTTAACCCTAACACTAGCACTAACCCTAACTCTAACTCTATTCCTTACACTAAGCCAAACCCTAACCCAATTGGTAATCCTAGTCCTAATCCTAAACCTTAGCCTCACTTAAACTCTAACCATAATACTAGTCTTAACCCTAGCCCTCATTCTACCTTTAACCTAACTCTTACTTTCATATGACCCTAGGTCAGTATCCCTAGGTCTAAACCTGACCCTAACCCTAAACTAAACCCTAACACTAGACCTACTGGTGACCCTATACAGATACCTAAGCCTAACACTAGACCTAGACCCAAAACTAATCCTAAATATAGCTATAACTCTAGCCCTAGACCTAAGCAAAAACATAGCACTAGCCCTAAAAATAACCCTTAACCTAAACTGAACACTAGCCCTACCCCTAGTCCTAAACCTAGTCCTAATTCGGGATCTAACACTAACCCTAACCCTATCCCAAAAAATGACCCTGAATCTAACACTTAACCTAGCTTTAAACCTGACACTAACCCAAAACCTATTCCTAACACTAGACCTAGGCATAACCCTAACCCTAAAACTAGCCCTAAACATAACCCTAGCTCTTACATTACCCTTAGTCCTAACCCTAGCCCTAAACCTAACACAAAACCTAGGCCTAATCTTAGGCCTAAACTTAGCTCTAAACATAACCCTCAGCCTAACCCTAGCCCTAAACCTAGCCCCAACCCAATCCTCGCCTTAGACCTAACCCTAGCTCAATGCCTAAACTTTACACTAAATAAAAACTGAGCTCTATTCTAAAACCTAACCCTAATCCTAGCCCTAATCCTAATATTAAACCTAGCCTGAACTTTAGCTCTAACCATATCCATTACTCTATCCCAAACCCTAACCCTAATTAAAACCCTATCCCTAACACTAAACATAACTCTAACCATAAATGTAAACCTAGACCTAAACCAAAACCTAATTCTCACCCTAGCCCTAACCCTACTTCAAATACTAACTCTTATCCTAACCTAACCATAACCCTAGCCCTAAACCTAACACTTACCCTAACCCTAAAACTTACCCCAAATCACACCCTTGCCCTATCCCTAAACCTACCCTAATCCAAGACTTAATCCAAACCATAACCTAGCCCTAACCCTAATTGTAAACCTATTCATTACAGTTAACATAACCTTAACCCTAATTCTAAACCTAACCCGATTGCTAAACCTAACCCATCCATTACCCTAAACCTTAACTGAAACCTAAACTAAACCCTATCCATTATGCTACCCCTAAACCTAACCCTAATGATAATTCGAGCCCTAATCTTAAACCTTTAGCTAAACCAAATGCTAACCCTGACCCTGACCCTGACTCTAATATTAACCCTAGCCCTAAAGCTGACCTTTAATCTCAACATATCTCTTACACTAGACCTAACCATAATCTAAACCTAAAACTATCCTTAACATTTACCCTACACCTGATATTAGCCCTAAATATTAACTCTAGTCCTGAAATTAGACCTGATACTAGCCCTAGCCATATCCCTTACAGAAATCCTAGTCCTTAACCTAGCCCTAAACCTAGCCGTAATCCTAAACTAAACCATAACCCTAGGCCTGATCCTAATTCTAACCCTCACCCTAGCCCTAAATCTAGATATAACCCCACTCATTCCCCTAAACTTAACCTTAAAAACAATGCTAACCCTCATCTAGCCCAATCCATTGGTCTAATCCTAACACTAACCCTAGCTTTAATACTGGCCCTAATTTAGCCCTGACCCTAACACTAACTCTAGCCCTACTCCTAGCCCTAATTTAGCTGTAACCTTAACCCTAACTCTAGCCCTAATCCTAGCCCTAATAGAGCCCTAATCATAACACTAACCCTAGCTGTAATCCTAGCCCTAATTTAGCCCTAACCCTAGTCTTAGCCCTAGACCTAATCCAAGGCCTAATTTAGCCCTAACCCTAGCCCTAACCCTAGCCCTCATTTAGCCCTAACCCTAACCCTAACCATAAGAGTACTACTATGGCTAACTCTAATTCTCACCCTAGCCATATTCCTAGTTCTAACCATATTCGTTTTCATAACCTTAACCCTCAACCTAACCCTAGCCCTAGCCTTAGACCTAACCCTAGATCTAACTTTAACTCTAAATGTAGCCCTAACCCTAAGCATATAACTCAACATAACACTAGCCCTAAACCTTATACTAATCCATAAACTAGCCATAACAGTAGCCCTAGCCCTAATACAAATCCAACCTATATCCCTAACCCTTAACCTAAACCAAACCCTAACCATACATGTAGTACTAACTTTAGTCATAATTCGAGTTCTAACACTAATCCTAAAACTATCCCTGACTCTGACACTGACCCTAACAATAACCCTTGCCCCAAACATCACCCTAACCCTAAACCTAACCGTACCATTAGACCTAGCCCTAAGCCTAACCATAAAACTAGCACTAATTGCAACACTATTTCATACATTAGACATAGCCCTAACCCTAGCCCTAACCAAACCCAAAACCAAGACATAATCTGAGCCTTAACCCTAGCTTTAACCCTAACACTAAACACAAACCTAAACAAGAACCTAGCCCTAAACATTGCACTAACACTAGCCAGATTTCTAACCATAACCCTAGATGTATCACTAGCTATAATATTATCCATTGCCCTAATCATAACCGTAACTCTAATGGTAACCATAGGCCTAGCCCTAAACTTATCTCTAACCCTAACCTATTTCATTAACCTAAACCTAACCTGAACCCTAAATCTAACCCTATCATTACCCTACCACTAACCCTAATGATAATTCAAGCCCTAACCCTAAACTTTAACCTAACCCAAACCCTAACCCTGACCCTTCACATGATAATATACCTAGCTCTAATACTGACCCTACCTCTAAACCTAATGCTTATACTAGACCTAGCCATTAACCTAATGCTAAAACTACCCCTAACCATAACCCTAGACCGGACATTTGCCCTAGCCGTAATTCTAGCCCTAAACTTAACATAAACCAAACCCATAACCCTAACCATAACCCTAGGCCTAATCATATTCATAAACCTAGCCCTAAATTACCTCTAACCCTATCAATTACACTAAACATACCATAATTATAATGCTAATGCTTGGCCAAAATCTAACCCTATCCCTAACCATAACCCTATCCATTATGCTAAATCTAACCTGAACCCTAAACCAAAACCTAAAATTACCCTAACCCAAAACCTAACAATAATTTGAGTCCTAACCCTAAACCCTAACCTATACAAAACCCTAAATCTGACCCTGACCCTAATAATACCCCTAGCTCTAAACTTGATCCTTCCCCTAACCCTAACACTTACACTAAACATTGCCATAATCCTAACCCTAAAACTATCCCTACCCATTGCCCTAGATCTGATATTCGCCCTATTACTAATCCTAGCCCTAACCCTATCACAAACTCTTGCTCTCATTCTAGACCTAAACCTAGCCTTAATCATAACTCTAATGAAACCCCACCCCTAACCCTAATTCTAAATTTTACCCTAGCCCTATCCCTAGCTCTATCCCCATAGCTTACACTAAACCTAACCCCAAGCCTAAAACTAACACTAGGCCTAAACATAACCATAAACCTAGACCTAATTAAGCCTTATACCTAACCAAACTCTAAGCTTAGCCATAAGACTAACTGTCACTCTCACTCTAGCCCTATTCTTAGTTCTAAACTTATCCCTTACCATAACCCTAATCCTAGCCATAAACAAGACCTAACAGTAGCCTTAACCTTATCCCTGACCTAACCCTAGATTTAATCCTAAATCTAAATCTAACTTTAAACCTAAGCCTAAACCTAAACCTAACACTAGCCTTAAACCTAATGCTAAGCCTAAAGCTACCCCTAACCATAGCCCTATACCTAAATAAATACTGAGCCATAGCCTTAACTTTAAAACTTCACCTAAACCAAAACCTAAACCTACACCTAGCCATAACCCTTTCCCTAATTCGAGAAAAACCATAACCCTAAAACTACTCTGACCTTGAATTTGACCCTAACACTAACCATAGCTGTAAACATTATACTTAACCCTACCGCTAGACCTAGTCCTAACCCTAATCCTATAACTAGCCCAAATTGTATCCCTAGTCCATATTGGCCATAACTCTAAAACTAGCCCAAACTCTAGCCAAAACCTAGCCTTAATGCAAGACCTAACCCTAGCTTTAACCCTAAGCCTAAACCTAACACTAGCCCTAACCCTAACCCTAAACATAGCCCTAATCCTAGCTCTAATCCTATCCCTTACCCTATGCTAACCCTAACGCTAATGCTAACCATAGGCCTAACCCTAAACCTTAGCCTAACCCAAACACTCACCCTATTACTACCCCTAACCCCAACCCTCATTCTAGCTCTAACCATATCCCCAACACTAAACCTAAACCTGATACTTATTCTGACCCTAACTGTAACCATATGTCTTAACCTGACCCTAACCATAAACCAAACCCTAACACTAGCACTAGCAATAAACCTATACTTAAACCTAACCCTAACACTAGCCCTAGACCTAAACCTAATCCTAAATCTAGCCATATCTCTAGCCCTAGACCTAAACAAAATCTAGCCGTAGCCCTAATGATAAAACTTAACCTAACACAAACATTAACCCTACACCTAGACCTAACTCTAGAGATTATTCTGGGTTTAACCATAACCATAACTATAACCTGAACACTGACCCTGACCCTAACACTAACCCTAGCTCTAAATATCACGCTAACAGTAACCCTAAAACTTGAACTAGCCCTTACAATTACCCCAAAATTAGCCCTAATCATAACCCTTGATTATACATTAGTTGAAGGCCTAACACTAGCCCCAACCTAACCCAAAACCTGGCCCTAATCTGAGCGCTAACCCTAGTTTGAACCATAACCCTAAAACTAGCCCTAACTCTAGCTCTAACACTAGCTCTTACACTAGCTCTTATCCTATCTTTTAACTTAAGCTAAACCCTAAACCTAATGCTAAGCCTAGTCCTAAACCTAATCCAAAGCCTAACCCAAACCCTAACCTTATTACTAGTCCTAACCCTAACCTTTGTTCTAGCTCTAACCCTAACCCAAGTGCAAACCATAACCCTGACACTTATTCTGACCCTAACACTAACCGTAGGTCTAAACCTGACTCTAACCCAATCCTGAGCCCTAACATTAGCCCTACTGGTAATTCTATACTTAAACCCTAAACATAACACTCACCCTAGACTTAAACCTAATCCTACATCTAGCTATATCTCTAGCCCTAGACCTGAACAACAACTTAGCCCCAGCCCTAACAATAACCCTTAACCAAACCCAAACTCTAACCCTACCCTTAAACCTAAACCTAGTCCTAATTCTGGCACTAAACCCAACACTAACTCTAACCTGAACACTGGCCCTGACTCTAACATAATCCTAGCTCCAAAGCTTACCCTAAACCAAAACCTAATCGTAACACTACACCTTGCCATAACCTGAAACCTAAAACTAGCCCTATCCCTACCTCTTATATTACGCATGTCTCTAACACTAGGTCTAAACTAAAACAAAACCTAACCCTAATCCTAGGCTTGAACATAGCCCTAAGTGTAAACCTAAACATAACCATAGCCCTAATCCTAACCCTAAGCCTTGCTTTAGACCTAACCCTAGCTCAAAGCCTAAACTTTACCCTTAACATAACCGTAGCCCTATCCCAAACCCTAACCTAACACTAGCTCTAATCCTAACCCTAACCATAGACCTAATCATAGCTCTTATTATATTCACTACACTAACCCTAGCCCTAATCCTAACCATAACCCTAGCCCTAAACCTAGCTCTAATTCTATCCATTACTCTAACCACAATCCTAACACTAATGTTAACCCTAGGCTTAACTCTAACCCTATAGCAATCCCTAAACTTATCCATTGCTCTACAACTAACCTGAACCATAATCCTAAGCCTATTCATTAACCTAACCCTAACTCTAACCCTAATGCTAATTCGAGTCCGAAACCTAAACCTTAACATAAGCCAAAGCTTAAGTCAAACACTGACCCTAATAATACACATAGCTGTAAACTTGACACTTACCCTAAATCTAACACTTACACTAGACCTAACCATAAATATAACCTGAAACCTATCCCTAACTATAACCTTAGACTTGACATTAGCCCTAGTGCTAATCCTAGCCCTACCCTAAAACAAACACTAGCTCTCATCCTAGCCCAAAACCTAGTCTTACTCATAAACCTAACCCTAACTCTAACCCTTTCCCTAGCCCTAAACCTAGTTATAACCCCATTGCTTACCCTAATCCTAACCCAAAACCTAACTCTAAAACTAACCTTAGCCATAACTTTAACCCTAGGACTAAACCTAACACTAACCCTAGCCCTAATCCTAAACTTAACCCTAACCCTAGCTTTAAGACTAACTATAACTCTTGCCCTAGCCCTAGACCTAATTCTAACCATATCACTTACCATAACCTTGTTCCTAGCCATAGCCTAGAATAAAACTAGCCCTAATCTTATCCCTTTCCCTAAACCTAGATCTAACCCTAACTCTAAATCTAACCCTAATTCTACACCTAAACCTAACCCTAACACTAGCCGAACCCTAACGCTAATTCTAAAACTACCCATAACCATAGGCTTAGCCCTAAAACAAAACTGAGCCATAACACTAACCCTAAACTTTTACCTAAACCAAACCCTATTCTTACATCTAGCCCTAAGCCTAGTCCTAGTTTGAGTCCTTATCTGAACCTTAAAACTACCCCTGAACCTGTCTCTGACATTAATACTAACCCTACCTCTAAACATCACCCTAAACCTTACTCTAACAATAGACCTAGTCCTAACCCTAAATCTAAAACTAGTTCTAATCATAAACCTAGATCATACATTAGCCATAACCTTAAACCTAATGCTAAACAAAACCTAGCCCAAATCTGAGACCTAACTCTAACTTTCACTCTAAATCTAACCCTAACACTAGCCCTGAACCTTACCCGAAACCTAGCTATAACCCTAGCTGTAACCTTATCCTTTACCCTAGCCAAACTGCAAACCTAATGCTAAACATAGTCCTAATGGTAACCCTACTCCTAAAACTATTCCTTGGTCTATCCCAAACCCTGACCCTATTACTAGTCCTAAACCTAGCTCTTATTCTTGTTATACCCATAACCCAAATCCTAACCCTAACCCTGACCCTTATTCTGACCCTGAACCTAAACCAAACCCTAACACTAGCCCTACCCATAACCCTATATCTAAACCTAACCCTAATACTAGCCCTAGATTAAACCTAATCCTAAATCTAGCCATATCTTTAACCAAGACCTAAACAAAAAAAAATTAGCCCTAGCTCTAATAATAACCCTTAATGTAAGCCAAACACTAACCTTTACTCTAGACCTAACCAATCCTAATTCTGGCTCTCGCCCTAATCCTAACCGTAATCTAAACACAGACCCTGACACTAACAGTAACACTAGCTATAAAACTGACACTAACCGAAACCTAAACCTAACATTAGACCTAGCCATAACTGTAAACATAAACCTTACATTAACATAGCACTAAAACTAGCTCTAAACCTAACACAAAACCGAGCCTAATTCTAGGCCTAAATCTACCCCAAAGTGTAACCCTAACCGTATCCTAACCTTATTCCTTACCCTAAGCCTAACCCTCACGCAAACCCTAACCCTCGCCTTAGACCTAATCCAAGATAAAACCCCAACCCGAACCCTAAACATAATCCTAGCCCTATCCCGAAACCTAATCCTAATCCTACCCCTAATCATATTTTTAACACTAGCCCTATTACTACCTCTATAATTATCCATCACCCTAAACTGAACGTTAACCCTAATGATAACCCTAGCTCTAATCCTAATTGCAAAACTAACCCTAGACCTAACGATAAACCTAACCATCATTGTAGCCTTAACCCTAGATAAAACTTTAACCCTCACTTAGCCCAAACCCTAACACTAACCCTAAACCCAAAACTACCCCTAACCCTAAACTGACATCTAACCCTCTCCATTACCCTAACTCTAATGATAATCTTAGCCCTAACCCTAACACTAACCCTAAACTTAAATCTACCCCTGACCCTAACCTGACATTTAACCCTATGCATTAACCTAACTCTAAAGATAACCTTAGCCATAACCATAACACTAACCCAAACCTTAACCCTAAATCTAACCCTAGACATAATCCTAAACCTAACCCTCACCCTAGCACTAACACTAGCTCAAAACCAAACCTGTGCCCTAAACCTAACCCAAACCCTTACCCTAGCCCTAGCCTAATCTATCCCTAACTCTAGCCCTAATCCTATCCAAAACCTTAGCCCTAACTCTAGCTCTAATGCTATTCATTACCCCAAAAATAATCCTAACCCAAATACTAACCCTAGGCCAAACCCTAACCCTATCACTCACCCTAACCCTACCAAGTACTTTAATCTTAGCCTGAATACTAAACGTAAACCTATCCATAAACCTAACCCTCATTCTAACCCTATGCTAATTTAAGCACTCACCCAAATAATTAATCTAAAACAAACCTGAAACCTGACCCTGACCCTAAAATTACACCTTACTCTTAACCTGAGCCTTACCTTAACCTAACATTAGTCCTAGCCATGAACCTAACCCTATAACTATCCCTAGCCGTAACCCTAAACCTGACATTATCCCTATCCCTAAAACTTGCCCTAACCCTAACACAAAACCTAGCCCTCATTCTAACCCCAAATCTAGCCTTAATTCTAACACAAAACTATCCTTAGACCTAAACATAATTCTAATCATCATTTTAGCCCTAAACCTAGATATAACCCAATCCCTTCCCCTAAACTGAAACCTAAACCTAACCCTAAACATAGCCCTAATGCTAGGTGTAACCCTAACACAAATCATAGACATATTCCTAGCCCTAATTTAGCCCTAAACTTAACAATAACCCTAGTCTTAAGACTAACTCTAACTATCACCCTAGCTCTAATCCTAGTTATAACCCTATCCCTTACCATAACCCAAACACTAAACATAACCTTAGCCCTAACCCTAGCCACAGCCCTAACCCTAGAATTCACCATAACTCTAAATATACCCCTAAGCCTAAACTCACCCTATCACTAGCAAAAACACTAAAAATAGTTGTAAAACTACCCTTAATTTTACCCTTAGCCCTAAAACATAATGAGCCATAGCACTAACACTAACCCTTAACCTAAACCAAATCCTAACCCTACATTTAGCCCTAAGCCTACCCCTAATTCAAGTCCTATGTCTAACCCTAAAACTAACCCTGACCCTGACTCTGAACTTAACACTAACCCTAGCTCAAAACATCACCCTGAACTTAAATCTAACCATAAAACTAGTCTTAGCTCTAACCATAACACTAAAATTAGCCCTAATCATAACCCTAGTTCTTACATTAGCTCTATCCCTAAAACTAGCCCTAATATTACCCAAAATCTACACCTAATGTGAGCCCCAACCCTAACCCTAACCCTAACCCTAACACTCACCCATGGCCTAAACCTAAACCTAACCTTAACCATAGCCCTAATCCTAACCTTAACCCTACCCCTAACTCTAGCTCTAAACCTACATATTTTACCCTAAGTCTAATCCTAACCTTAATGATAACCCTAGCCCAATCCCCAGCTCTAACCTTACCCATTACCCTAACCCTAACCCTAATCCTTATGATAACCCAACCTTTACCCTAAATCTACCCTAACCATAACCCTAGACATAACCATAAATCTAAACCTTGCCATAGAGCTAACCGTTGCTCAAACCCTAACCATTACCCTACACTTAACCCTAAGCTTTACCCTAATCCTAAACTTAAGCCAAAACCTAACCCTAATCCTAAAACTAACACAACATCAAACCCTATCCAATACCCTAAACCTAATGATAACCCTAGGCCTAACCTTAACACTAACCTTGACCCTAACCATAAGTATAACTTAGACATAACCCCAAACCTAAACCTTGACCTAGTGCTAACATTAGCTCAAACTCTAAACCATATCCTAAACCTAACCCTAATCCTAGGCCTAAACCCAATTCTAGCCCTAATACAAAGCATAACCCTAGCCCTAACCCTATCCATTATCCTAAACAAAACCATAAACCTAAGGCTAACCCTAGGCCTAACCCTAACCCTTTTGCTAACTCTAACCCTATCAATTACCCAACACCTAACATGAATCCTAAACCTAAACCTATCATTGTCCTAACCAAACCCAAATGCTAATTCAAGCTATACATTTAAAGCCTAACCTAAACCAATCCTGAAACCTAATTCTAACCCTAATAATAACCCTAGCTCTAAACCTGACCCTTACCCTAAACCGAACTCTTACACTAGACCTAGCCATTAATCTAACCATCAATCTATCCCTAATGTAAGCCTAGATTTGACATTACCCCTAGCCCTAATTCTTGCCATAACCCTAAAACAAACCCTAGCCCTCATCCTAGCCCTAAACCTAGCCTTATTGCTAAATGAAACAATTACCATTGCCCTTACCGAAATTCTAACCTTCAACCTAGCCCTAAAACTAGCTCTATCCTCATCCCTTCCCCCAAACCTAACCCTATCCCTAAACCTAAAACTTGGTCCAACCCTAATACAAACGCTAGACCTAATCCTAGGCCTAATTTAGCCATAAACCTAACCTATCCCTAGCCCTAAGACTAACTCAAACTCTCGCCTTAGTCCTATTTCTAGTTCTAACCCTGTCCCATACTATAATCCTATCACTTGCCTTTACATTAACCCTAACACTAGCTCTATTCCTAATCCTATATCTGACCCTAACTCTAAATCTAACACTAACCCTAAGCTAAATCTCTCACCAACACAAGCCGTAACACTAATGCTAATCCTAAAACTAGCCCTACCCTATACCTAGCCCTACAAAACAACCATAACCCTAACCCTAAACCTAATCCTAAGTGTAACTCTCGCCCTAACCCTGACCTTAACCCTAATTCTAGCCCTAATCCTAACCATTATCCAAGCCCTAATCCTAGGTCTTACCCTATAAATTACCCTAACAATAACCATAACCATAATTCTAACCCTAGGCCTAACCCTAAACCTATAACAATCCCTAAACATATCTATAACTTAAACCTAACCTGAACCCTAAACCTAACACTATCCATTACCCTAACCCTAATTCTAACCTCAATGCTAATTTGAGCCTTAACTCTAAACCTTAACCTAACCCAAAGCCTGACCCTGACCCTAATAATACTCCAGCTCTTAATCTGACACTTTCCCTAAACATAACACTTTAATTTCACCTAGCTATAAACCTAACCCTAAAAATATCAATAAATAAAAAACCTAGACCTGACATTAGTCCTAGCCCCTATTATTGCCCTAAACCTAACACAAAACCTAGCATTAATCCTAGCCTTAAATCTAGCCTTAATTCTAAACCTAACCATAACCTTAGCCCTAACCCTAAAGCTAATCATAAAACTATCCCTAACCCTAACCATAGCACTAAATCCAAACCAAGAAACAGGCCTAACACTAACCTTAACTTAAACAAAACACTAGCACTACACCTAGATCTAACCATAGCCCTAATATGCGTCCTAATCATAACCTTAAAAATAACCCTGAACCTGACTTATATCCTAACACTCATCCTAGCTCTGAACACCATCCTAAATTAAACTGAACCCTAACAGTAAATCTACCCCTAATTCGAGTCCTAACCCTAACCCTACAACTAACACTGACCTATCTGATATCCTAACACTAACCCTAGATATAAATGTCACCCTAATCTTAAATCTAACCCTAACACTTGACCTACACCTACCCCTAACCCTAATTGTAACCCTAGTTCTTATATTAGCCATTTCCCTAAACTTAGCCTTAAACCTCACACAAATACTAGACCTAACCTGAGCCCTAAACCTAGCTTTAACCCTAATCATAAACCTAATCCTAGCCCTAACCCTATGCCTTACCCTGAGCAAAACCTTAACCCTAATGGTAACCCTCGACTTATCACTATTCCTTAGGCCAACCAAATCATAACCCTATTAATAGTCCTAACACTAGATCTCATTCTAGCTCTAACGTTATCCCAAACCCTAACCCTAACCTGGACCCTTATTCTGACCATAACATAAACCCTAGGTCTAAACTTGACCCTAACCCTAATCCAAACCCTAACACTAGTACTACTTGTAACCATATACCTAAACATAACCCTACCACTGGCTCTAGACCTAAACCTAATCCTAAATCTAGCCTGAACTCTAGCTCTAGAACTAAACAAAATCCTACACCTAGCCTCCCCTCCAAAAAAAAAAAAAAAAAAAAAAAAAAAAAAAACTTAACCTAACCCAAACACTAACTCAACCCCTAGACCTAAACTTAGTCCTAATTCTGGCATTAACCCTAACTTTAACTCTAACCCAAACACTGACCCTGGATTTAACACTAAACCTAACTGTAAACCTGAAACTAACCAAAACGTAAACCTAATTCTAGACCCAGCCATAACACTAACCCTAAAACTAGCCCTAATCATAACCCTAGATCTTACATTAACCATAGCCCTAACCCTAGGCCTAAACCTAACTCTAAACATAGAGCTAATTTTAGGCCTAAACCTAGCCCTAAACATAACCCTAACCCTAACACTAGCCCTATACCTAACCCTAGTCCTCACCTTAGTCCTAAGATAGCTAAAAGCCTAACCCTTACCCTAAACATAAGCCTAGACCTATCCCTAACTTTCATCCTAACACTAGCCCAAATCCTAAACTTAACCTAGTCCTAAACCTAGCTTTAACCTACCTATTACCCTAACCCTAAACCTAAACTTATTGATAATTCTAGAACAAAACCTAATGTTAACCATAACCCTAACCGGAAAACTAACCATATACATAACCCTAAAATTAAAGTCAGCATAGCCCTAACTCTAGATAAAACCATAAACATAACAATAAACCTAAACATAACCATAACTCTAATCTTAAACCTATCACTAATTCTAACACTAAAAGCAAATCTAAACCTAACCTAAGCCTATCTGTTACCTTAACCCTAAACCTAATGTTAATGATAACCCTAGCCCTAACTCTAACCCTAACCCTAAACCTACCGTAATCCTATCCCTAGACCTAACCCTAAACCTAGCCCTAATTCTAGCTCAAAACCAAAACTTTATGCTAAATATAACCCTAAACCTAACCATAACTCTAGTTCTAACCTAAGCTCTAACCCTATCAATGACCTTAACCATAAACCTTACCATATTGCTAACCCTAAGCCTAATCCTAGCCCTATCACTAACGGTAATTGTATTGATTATGCTAAACTAAAACTGAATTTTAAAACAAACCCTAACTATACCCTAACCCTAACCCTAATGCTAATTTGGGCCATAAACCTAAATCCTTACCTAAGCCAAATCCTAATCCTAGTAATTCCCGAGCTCTAAACCCAACCCTTATCCTAAACCTAACCCTTACACTAGACGTAGCCATAAGCCTAATCCTAAAACTATCTTTAACCATAACCCTAGACCTGATATTAGCCCTAGCACTAATCCTAGCCCTGATTATAATACACACACTAGCCCTCATCCTAGCCCTAAACCTAGCCTTGATCATAACCCTAACCTCAACCCTAGCCATAACCCTAACTCTAACCCTCATCCTACGTCTAAACCTAGCTAAAATGCCATTCTTTATCATAAACTTAAACCTAACCCTATCCCTATTGCTAGGCCTAAGCTGAATACTAACCTTAGCCCTAATCCTAGCACTAATTTAATCCTATCCCAAACCCTAACTCTAATTTTAGCCTCATCACTAACTCTAACTCTCAAACTAGTCTTATCCCTAGTTATAAACCTATCCCTTTCCATAACTCTAACCCTGGCCCTAACCCTTACCCTATCCTTAATCCTAGCCGAATCCTAGATCTAACCTAACCATAAATGTAACCCTAAAGACTAACACTAACCCTAGCCCTAATCCTAATACAAATTGTAAAACTAGCCCTAACACTAACCCTAGGATTAAAACAAAACCGAGCAATAGACGTAACCTTAACTTAAACCAAAAACTAAACTACAACAAAAACTAATCCTAGCCCTAATCGATTCTTAACCCTAACCTATAAAGTAACCCTAAACCTGACTCATATCCTAACACTCACTCTAGCTCTAAACATGTTTACTAATCTTAAAACGAAACCTAACAGTAACCATAGCCTTAACCCTAAAAGTAACCCTAACCCTAACCAGAAAACTAACAATAGACCTACCTCTAAAACTAACACTCACCATAGCCCTAACCCTAGCTCAAAACCTAACCCCTACCATAAACCTAAACATAACCGTAGCTTTAACATTACCCTAAAACTAAATCTAACCCTAAACCTAAATCTAAACCTACACCTACATCTAAACATATCCATTACACTAACCTTTATCCTAACCCTAATGATAACCCTAGCCCTAACCTTAACCCTAACCTTAAACCTACCATAATCCTGTCCATAAACCTAAGGCTGAACCTAATCCTCCACCTAGCCCTAGCACTAACACTAGCTCAAACCCTAACCCTTACCCTAAACATAACCTAGCCCCAAACTTACCCCAATCCTAGCCCTAACCCTAAACATAACCATAGCCAAAATCCTAGCTCTAACTCTATCCATTACCCTAACCATAACAATAAACCTAATGCTAAACCTAGTGCTTACTCTAACCCTAACCCTAACTCTATCCTTAGCCCTGATTTTAACCTGAAGCCTCAACCTAGCCCTAAAACTTACTCAATCCCTGACCCTTACCCTTAATCCAACCATGAGAAAATGATTAGCCTAAGCCTAACCCTAACCATAGCCCTAATCCTAAACTTAAAACTAGACTTAACTTTAGCTCTAACCCCAACCATTACCCTAAACCTAATCATAAATGTCATGATAACCATAGCCCTAACCCTAAACCTACTCTGTCCCTAACTGTAGACCTAACTCTAGACCTAACCGTAAACCTATCCCTTGCCATAGTCCTAACCCTAGCTCAAACTCTAACAATTATGCTAAACTTAACACTAACCCTAGCCCTAATCCTAAACCTAATCCTAACCTGACATCTAATCATGTCCATTACCTTTACCCTAATTATAATCCTAATCCTAACCCTAGGCCTAATCCTAAACCTAACCCTATCCTTAGCACTAAACTTAGCTCAAACCTAACCCATGCCCTAAACCTAACACTAGCCTTAACCCTAACCATAACCCTAACTCTAGCCCTAATCCTAGCTCTAACCCTATCCATTACCCTAATGATAATCATAAACCTAATGTTAACCTTAGGCCTAACCCTAACCCTACCATTACCCTAAACCTAACCTGAAGCCTAAACCTAACCTTATCCATTACCCTAACCCTAACTCAAACCTAAAGCTAATTTGAGCCATAACCCTAAAACTCAACCTAACCCAAATCAAAAACCGGACTCTGACTATTACAATACCCCTAGCTCTCAACTTGAACTGACCCTAAACCTAAATCTGACACTAGACCTAGCCATAAATCTTACCGCAAAACTATCCCTAACCATAACCCTAGAACTGATATTATCCCTACCCCTAATTCTTGCCATAACCCTAACACAAACCCTAGCCTTGATCCTAGCCCTAAACCTAGCCTTGATCCTAACCTAAACCCTAACTCTAGCCCTATCCCTAATTTGAACCCTCGCCCTAATTCTTAACCTTGTTATAACACCATCTCTTCCCCCAAATAAAACTCTAACTCTAATCCTAGACTTACACTAATCTTAGACCTGATCCTAGCCCTAATTTATCCCTAATGCTACCACTAGCACTAAGACTAACTCTAACCTATCCCTCGTCCTAGATCTAACTCTATTCCTTACCTTAACCCTAACACTTGCACTAACCTTAGCCCTAACACTAGTCCTAGACCTAACCCTAGAACTAACCATAACTCTAAGTCCAAACCTAAACCTAAGCCTAAACCTCACACTAACACTAGCCCTAACAGTAACACTAATCCTAAAACTAGCCCTAATCTAGTTCAAGCCCTAAAACAAAACCGAGCCATAGACCTAACCATAAACCTTAACCTAAACCAAAACCAAAGGCTACACCTAGCCCTATCCTTAGCCCTAATTCCAGTCCTAACCTAACCCTAAAACAAAACTTGAGCCTGACTCTGACCTTACACACACCCTAGTTCTAACATCACCCTAAAAGTATACCTAATCCTAAAAATAGAACTAGACCTAAAAGTAGCCCTAAAAATAACCCTAATCATAACTCTAGTTCTTACATTGGCCATAGCCCTAATTCTAGCCATAACCTAACACAAAACCTAGCCCTAAACTGAGCCCTATATCTTGTTGTAACCATAACCCTAAACCTAGCCCTAACCATTATCCTAAACCTGAACCTAACCCTAAAACTGGCCCTAACCCTAAACCTAAAACTAGACTTAATCCTAACCATAATCCTAGCCCAATCTCTAGCTCTAACCCTATCCATTACCCTAAACATAACCCTAACCCTAATGCTAACCCTAGCCTTAAACTTAACCCTAATCCTAAACCTAGATCTGACACTAACCCTAACAATTGCCCTACTCTAAACATAGTTCAATCCCTAACACTTACCCTAAACCTAACCCTAACACTAACCCTAGGCCTAATCCTAACCCTAACCCTAGCCCTAATCCTAACCATAAACCTAGACCTAAACCTATCCATTACTCTTAACATAAACCTAAACCAAACATAGCTCTAAACATAGCTTTAACCCCACCCATTACCCTAACCCTAACTATAAACATCATGATAACAGTAGCCCTAATCCTAAACCTACTCTAACCTTAACCGTAAACTTAACCCTAGTCCTAACCCTAAACCTACTCTAACACTAACTGTAAACCTAACCCTAGATCTAACCGTAAGCCTAACCCTTGCCATAGTCCTAATCCTAGCTCAAACTCTAAGAGTTACCCTAAACCTAACACTAAACCTAGTCAATCTAACCCTTTCCATTTAGGCCTAACCCTAAATCTATCGCTAACACTAACCCTATCCGTTACCTAAATCGAAACTGAACACCAAATCTAACCCTATAAATTATGCTAACCCTAACCCTAACCATAACCCTAAAGCTAATTTGAGCCCTAAACTAAACCAAAACCTAACCCAAACTCTGAACAAGACACTAACTCTAATAACACACCTAGCTCTAAACCTGTCCCTTACGCTAAACATAACCCTTAAATAGACCTAGCTATAAAACTAATCCTAACATTATCCCTAACCATAACCCTAGACCTCACATTAGCACTCTACCTAATTCTTGCCTTAAACCTAACACAATCCTGAGCCCTCATTCTAGCCCTAAAACTACCCTTAATCCTAACCCAAACCCTATCCCTAGCCCAAACCCTAATTTCAACCCTTGCCGTTGTTCTGAACCTAGGTATAACCACATCCCTTCCCCTAATCCTAACCCTAAACCTAACACTGTCACGAACAATAACTCTTTCCCTAGCCCTAGGCCTAATCCTACCACTAACCATAGCTCTAATCCTAGCCATAATTTATTGCTAACTGTAACCCTAACTCTAACCCTAGCCCTAAGAATAATGCCAACTCTAGCCCTAGACCTATTTATAGTACCAACCTTATCTATTGCCTAATTCTAACACTAGGCCTAACCTTAGTCCTAACCCTAGCTCTAGTCCTAAACCTAGAACTAAACCTAACTCTAAACCTAACCCTAACTCTAAACCTAAACCTACCCTAACACTAGCCCTAACCCTAATTCTAATTTTAACTAGCCATAGGCCACAAACAAAACTGAGCTATAGCCCTAATACTAACCTTTAACCTAAACCCAATCCTAACGCTATACCTAGTCCTAACCCTATCCCTACAACTAATTCTGAAACTGATTCTGACCCTAAAACTACTTCTAAATTTCACCCTAACCCTTAACTTAATCCACACACTAGCCCTAATCCTCACCCTAAAACTATCCCTAACCATAAAGATAGTTCTTACATTAGCCATAGTCCTAACCCTAACACAAAACCTAGCCCTAATCTGAGCTTCAACCTTAGATTTAACCCTAAACCTAATGCTAACACTAATCCAAACCCTAGCTCTAAACTTATTCCTTACCCTAAGCCAAACTCTCCTCCATATGCTACCCTAGTTCTAACCCTAATCCTTAGTGTACCCCAAACCCTAAATCTATTACTAGTCCTAACCCTGGCCCTCATTTCATCTTTAAACCTAACCCGAAGCCTAATCCTAACCTTTACTTTATTCTGACCCTAACACTAACCTAAGGACAAAGCCTGACCTTAACAATAAACCGAACCCTAACACTAGCCCTACTAGTAAACCTATACCTAAACTTAACCATAACACTAGCACTAGACCTAAACTTAAACATAGCCATAACTCTAGCCCTAGTCCTAAACAAAAACCTAGCTGTAGCCCTAAAATAACCATTAACCTAACGCAAAGTCTAACCCTATCCCTAGACTTAACCCTAGTTCTAATTCTGGCCCTAACAATAAACCCAAAGCTAACCCACAAATTGACGCTTACCCTAACATAAACCCTATCTCTAAAACTTATCCTAACCCAAAACTTAAACCTAACACTAGACATGTCTATAAGTAGCCCAAAAAACTAGCCATAACCATAACCCTAGCTATTACATTACCCATAGCCCTAACACTAGCCATAAACCTCACACAAAACGTAGCCATAATACAAGCCCTAAAGCTAGACCTAAGCATAACTCTAATCCTAATCCTAGCCCAAACTCTAAAGCTAATGCTTGCCCTAGCCCTAAGCCTAGCTCAAAATCTAACCCTTACCTTAAACATCACCCTAGCTCTAACACTAACCCTAACCTTATCCCTAATCCTAACTGTAACAATTACCTTAAACATAACCCTAACCCCAATGCTAACCCTAGTCCTAACCCTAACCCTAACCCTAATCTATCCATGATTCTAATCCTAACCATTGTCCTAGCCCTAACCCTAGATCAATCCCTAACACTTACCCTAAACCTAACCCTAACACTAACTCTAGGAGTAACCCAAACCCTAGCCATGATTCTAACCTTAACCTAAGCCCTAACACTAGCACTAAACTTATCCATTACTCTAAACATAAACATAAACCAAATGCTAACCCTAGGCCTAACCCTAACCCTATTCCTAACACTAACCCTATACATTACTCTAAACCTAACCTGAACTATTAACATAACTCTATCCATTCTCTAACCCTAACACTAACATTAATGCTAATTTGATCCCTAACCTTAAACCTTAACCCAAACCAAACCCTAAACAAGACTCTGACCCTAATAATAACCTAGCTCTATACGTAACCCCTACGCTAAACCTAACCCTTACACTAGACTTAGCCATAAACCTATCCCTAACACTATCCCTAACCATATCCCTAGATCTGTCTTTAGCCCTAGCCCAAATCCTAGCCCTAACTCTAGCACAGACAATAGCCTTCATCTGAGCTCAAAACCTAGACTTAATCCTAAAACTAACCCTCACCCTAGCCCTATCCATAAATATAACCCTCTCCCTAGCACTAAACCTAGCTATATAACTCCATCCCTTCCCCTAAAACTAACCCTAACACTAGCCCTAACCATAGGCCTAACCCTAACACTTTTCATAGCGCTAATCCTAGCCTTATTTGAAGCCTAACCTTAACCCTACCCCTAACCCTAGCCGTAAGACTAACTCTAACTCACAACCTTGCCCTATTTCTATGTATAACCCTATTTGTTACCGTAATCCTCAAAATAGTCCTAAACAGAGCCTTAACCCTAGCAATAGCCCTAACCCTAGAACTAACCATAACTGTAAATCTAACCCTAAATTTAAGCCTAAACCTCATTCTACCACTAGCTCTAACACTATTGCTAATCCAAAAATTAGCCCAAATCCAAGCTGTAGCCCTAAAACAAAATTGAGCCATTGTTCTAACCCTAAACCTTAACCTAAACCAAACCCTAACCCATAACTATCCATAACCCGAGTTCTAATTCAAGTCCTAGGCCTAAAACTAACACTCACATTGACTCATATCCAAACACAAACCCAGCTGTAAATATCACCCTAACCCTAAATCTAATGCTAAAACTAGACCTAGCCAAAACCCTAACCTTAAAACTAACCCGAATCTTAAGCCTAGTTCTTACATTGGCCTTAGCCAAACCCTAGCCCTAGCTCTAACACAAAAATAGCCCTAATCTGAGCCCTAAAACTGGATTTAACCCTAACCCTAACCTTACACCGGAAACTAGTCCTAAACCTAACCCTAATCCTAGCTCTAACCCTAGCTCTAATTGTATCCATTACCCTAAGCCAAACCCCATTCATAATGCTAACTCTAGTACTAATCCTACTCCTTAGCCAAACCCAAACAATAACCATATTACTAGTCCTAACACTAGCCCTCATTCAAGATCTAACCCTAAACCAAAACCTACCCCTAACCTTCACCCTTATTCTGACCCAAACATTAATTATACGTCTAAACCTGACCCTAAACTGAAACCTGAAACTAGCGCTACCCGTAAACTTGTATATAAACCTAACCCAAACACTAGCCCTATATCTAAACCTAATCCTAAATCTAGCTATATCTCTAGCCCTTGACCTAAACTAAAAGTTAGTGCTAGCCCTAACAATAACCCTTAACTTAAACCAAACACTAACCCTACCAATATACTTAACCTATTTCTATTCTGGCTTTCACCTTAACCCTAAATTTAACCTAAACACTGCCCTGTCACTAACATTAAACCTAGCTCTAAACCTGACCCTAAACCAAAACCTAAACCTAACACTAGACCTAGCCATAACTAGACCCTAAGACTATCTCTAATACATTACACATAGCACTAACCCTAGGCCTAAACCTAACAAAAACTTTAAATAACCATAACCCTAATCGAGGCCTAAACCTACCTTAAGCATAACCCTCACCCTAACCCAAACCCTAGTCCTAACCCTAACCCTGAACCTCACCTTAGTCCTAAACCTAGCTCAAAGCCTAACCCATAGCCTAAACATAACCCTGGCACTATCCCTAACCATAACCCTAACCGTAGCCCTAATCCTAACTTTAACACTAGATCTAACACTAGCTCTAACCCTAGCCATTTTGCTAACTCTAACCCTAACCGTAATGATAACCCTACCCTCACCCTAACCGAAACCCTAACCCAAACCATAAACTTAACCCTAGATCTAACCCTAAACCTTGCCATAGCCTTAACCCTAACTCAAACCCTAACTCTTACCCTAAAACTAACAGTAAACCTAGCCCTAAAACTAAACTTAAACCTAAACCTAAACTTAACCATAAAGCTAACCTTACATCTAACCGAATCTATTACACTAAACCTAATCCTAAACCTAATGAAAACCCTAGCCCTAACCCTAAACCTAACCCTGACCATAACAATAAACCTAACCTTTGTCCTAGACCTAACCCTAGCTCAAAACCTTACCTTTACCCTAAATCGAAACCTAAACCTACCCTAAGCTATGGTTCATAGCCTTAACCCAAAACCTTACGTAACTCTAGCCCTAATCCTAACCTAACCCTATCCCTAACCATAGCTCTAACCCTATATATTATCCTTATGATAACCATAATCCTAATGCTAACCCCAGGCAAAATCCTAACCCTTTTGCAAACCCTAAAGGTCTCCATTTACCAAAACCTACTCTGAAACCTCAACCTAACCCAATCAATTACCCTAAACCTAAACCTAACCCTAATGCTCATTTGAGCCCTATCCTTAAACCTTAAAATAAAACAAACCATAGCCATAATCCTGATCCTAAAAATACACCTAGCTCTAAACTTGACCCTTACCCTAAGCCTAACACTTACACTAGCCTAACTCTAAATCTAACCCAAACTGTAATACTAGACTTGACATTAGCCCTAGCCCTAATTCTAGACCTAACCCTAAAATAAACCCTAGCCCTTCTCCTAGCCCTAAACTTAGCCTTAATCATAACCCTAACCCTAACCCTAGCCCTAACCCTAATTCTAACCCTCACCCTACCTCTAAACCTAGCTATAACACCATACCTTACCCTAAAATTAACTATAACCTATCCCTAACACTAGGCCTAAGCTGAACACTAACCCTAGCCTTAATCCTAGCCCTAATTTAGCCCTATCCCTAAAAATAACCAAAACCATAGGCCTAAGATGAACTATAAATCTCACCCTAGCCCAAGCCTAGATCAAACCCTATTTGTTACCATAACCCTAACCCTAGCCCTAACCCTTGCCCTATAATTTGACCTAGCCCTAATCCTTGATCTAACACTAGATCCAAATCTAAACTTAACCCAAAGCCTAAGCCTAACACTAACACTAGCTCTAACCCAAATGCTAATCTTATAACTAGCACAAACCCTAAACCTAGGACTAAAACAAAACTAAGAAACAGCCCTAACCCTAAACCTTAACTTAAACCAAACCCTAACACTACATGTAGACATAAACCTAGCTCTAATTTGAGTCCAAACCCTAACCTTAAATCTTACTTGGACCCTGACTTATATCCTAACACTGAGATTCATATCCTAACACTGACCCTAGCTCTAAAGACCACCCTAAACTTAAACCAAACACTAACAGTAACCCTAGCCCTTATTTGAGTCCTAAATCTAAACCTAAAACTAACCCTGATGCTGACTTATATCCTAACAATATCCCTAGCTCTAAATATTACTCTAACCTTTAACCTAAATTTAACACTAGACCTACCCCTAATCCTCACCCTAAAACTAACCCTTATTGTAACCCTGGCTCTTATATTAGCCAATGCCCAAATCTAACCCTAACCCTAACACAAAAACTATCCCTAATCTGAGCTCTAAAGCTATATTTAACCCTAACCCTAATCCTAACTCTAGCATTAATCCTATCTCTAAGGCTATCCCTTAACCTAAGAAAAACCCTAACTCTAATGGTGACCCTAGACCTATCTCTAATTTTTAGACAAACCAAAACCCTAACCCTATTAATAGTCCTAACCCTAGCCCTCATTCTAGCTCTAACCCTTATCCCAAACCCTAACCATAACTCTGACCCTTATTCTGACCCTAACATTAACCCTAGGTCTAAAACTGACCCTAAACCTAGACCAAACCCTAACACTAGCCCTAGACCTAAACCAAATCCTAAATCTAGCCTTAACTCTAGCATTAGACCTAAACATAAACCTAGCCCTAGCAGTAACAATAATCTTTAACCTAACTCAAACCCTAACCCTAACCCTAGGACATAAACATAGACCTAATTCTGGCTGTAACCATAACATTAACTCTAACCCAAACACTGACCCTGCCTTTAGAGTAAACCTATCTCTAAATCTGACCCTACCGGAAAATCTAAACCTAACACTAGACCTAGCCATAACCCTAACACTAGACCTAGCCATAACCCTAATCCTACAGCTAGCTCTCAACATACCCTAGCTCTTACATTACGCATAGCCCTAACCCTAGGCCTAAACCTAACACAAAACCTAGAGCTAATCCTAGGCCTAAATCAAGACTTATGCACTACCCTAACCCGAACCCTAGCACTAACCCTAATCTAACCCTTGCCTTAGTCCTAATCCTAGCTCAATGCCTAAAAATTACTCTAAATATAATCCTACACCTATCTTTCAATCGAACCCTAACCCCTATCCCTAATCCTAACCTTAACCCTAGCCCTAAACCTAGTCCTAGACCTACCCATTACTCTAAACCTAAACATAACCTTATTGATAATCCTAGTCTTAATGCTAAACCTAACTGGAAAACTAAACCTACACCTAACCTAAAACTCACACTTGCCATAGACCTAACCCTAGCTCAAACCCTAAACCGTACTATAAACCTAAACATAACCATAGCCTAATTTTAAGCCTAAACCTCAATCTAACATTAAACATAGCCCTAAATCTCCATCTAATCGTATACATTACCCTAACACTAACCCTATCCCTAATGATGTCCCTAGCCCTAATTCTAACCCTAACCTTATGAGTATTATAATCTTATCCCTTGAAAGTAACCTTGAACCTAACTCTCACCCTAGCCCTAACCCTAGCTCAAAACATTACCGTTATGCTAAACATAAACCTAAACCTAACCCTAGTTTTAACCTTAACCCTAAACCTAATTCAAGACCTATTCTTAACCATAAACCTAGCCCTAAACTTAGCTCTAATCCTATCCATTATACTAAACATAACCCTTACCCTAAGGCGAACCCTAGGCCTAACCTTAATCCTATTACTAACCCTAACAATATAAATTACCCTAAACCTAATGTTAACTCTAAAGAAAGCCCTATCATTATTCTAACCCACACCCTAGTGCTAAGTCAAGCCCAAACCCTAAAACCTAATCTCAAACTAACTCTAACGCTGACCCTGACCTTAATAAATCTCCTAGCTCTAAGGATGACTTTTACACTAAATCTAACCCTTAAAATAGACCTAGCCATAACACTAATCCTAAAACTATCCCCAACCATAAGCTTAGACCTGATATTAGGCATAGCCCCAAACCTAGCCCTAAACCAAACACAAACCCCAGCCCTATCCTAGCCCTAAACCTAGCCTTAATACGAATCCTAAACCTAATTTTAGGCCTAACACAAGAACTAACCCTAGCCCTAATCTCAGCACTAATTAAGTCCTATTTATAACCCTACTCCTAACCCTAGCCCTAAGACTAACTCTAACTCTCACCCTAGCCCCATCCCTAGTTCTAACCCTAAACCTTACTTGAACCCTAATCTAGCCCTAAATCCAGGCCTAACCCTAGCCCTATCATTAGTTCTAGCCTTAGCCTAGATCTAATTTTAACTCTAAATAAAACCCTAATCTAAGCCTGACCCTAATCCTAACCCTAACTCTTAATCTAACTTTAAACCTAGCCTTAATAAAAAACCAAGCCATAGTCCTAACCCTAACCCTTAACTAAACCAACCCTTAAACCTAACCATAACCTTAGCTCTAATTCTAGTTTTAAGCTGAAAACTAGAACTAACCCTAACCCTGACTCTGACCATAGTACTAACCCTAGTCTAAACATCACCCTAAACCTAAACCTAAAACTAACACTAGACTTATCACTACCCCTAAACCTAAATTTAACCCTAATTGTAACCCTGGTACTTACATTAGCCTTACCCCTAACCTTAGCACTAACTTAACCCAAAACCTAGCCCTAATCCAAGCCCTAACCCAAGCTTTAACTCTAACCCTAATCCTAACCCTAGCCCTAATCAAAACCATAACCCTAGACCTAACCCTATCTCTAACTCTATCCATTGCCATAACCATATCTCTAGCCCTAAACCTAATCCTATCCCTATGCATTATTCTAAACAAACCTATACCCTAAATCTCATCCTATCATTACACTAACACCAACCATAATGCTAAATTGACCATAAATTTAAGCCTTAACCTATCCCAAATTTCTAACCCAGACCTTGATCCTAATAATAACCCTAGTTTAAACCTGACCCTAACCCTAAACCTAACCCTTACAATACATGTAGCCATAAACCCAAACTTAAAACTATCTTTAACCATAACCCTAGATCTGATATTAGCCCTAGCCCTAATCCTAGCTCTAACACTAAAATAAACCATAGCCCTCATCCTAGCACCAAACCTAGCCTTAATCATTACCCTAACCCTAGCCATAGCCCTAACCCTAATTCAAAAATTCACCTTATCTCTAAACCTAGCTATAATGCCATTCCTTACCCTAAACTTAACCCTAACCCTAACCCTAACTCTAGGCCTAATGTGAACACTAACCCTAGCCCTAATCCTACCCCTAATTTAACCCTATCCCTATCCCTAACCCTAACCCTAGCCCTAAGACTGACTCTAACTCTCACACTAGCCCTATTCATACTTCTAACCCTATCCATTACTGTAATCCTAATCCTAGCCCTAACTCTAGCCCTAAAGCTAGTCATAACCATTGCCAAATCCTTATTTCTAGTCCTAAACCTAGATCTAACCCTAATACTAAATCTAAACCTAACCCTAAGCCTAATCCTAACATTAACACTAGCCCTAATGCTAATCCTTTAACCTAACCCTTGCTCTAGTCCTACCCATAGCTCATAAACTAACCCTTATGCTAAACATAACCCTAAACATAACCCTAGTTCTAACCCTCACCCTAACCCAAACTCAAGACCTAATCCTAACCATAACACTAGCCCTAAGCTAAACTCCAACTGTATCCATTGCCCTAAACATAAACCTTACCCTAATCTAACCCTAGGCCTAACACTAACCCTATCACTCATCCCAACCCTATCAATTATCCTAAACCTAACCTGAAACCTAAACCTAACCCTCTTATTACAATAACCCTAACCCTAATGCCAATTTGAGCACTAACGCTAAACTCAAACCTAAACCAAAATGTAACTCTTAACATGACCCTAATAATTCCCCTAGCTTTAAATCTGACCCTTACACTAAACCTAACCCTTATACTAGACCTAGCCAGAAATCTAAGCTTGAAAATTTCCTTAATGGTAACCCTAGACCTGACATTAGCCATAGCCATAATCCTAGCCTTAACCCTAAAACAAACCCTAGCTCTTTTCAAAAACCTAAACATAGCCTTAATCATAACCCTAACCCTAAACCTGGGCCTAACCCTAACACTAACCCTAGCCCTAATCTTAGACCTAATTTAGCTGTATCCCTAACCCAAATTCTAACCTAGCACTAAGACTAAGTCTAACTCTCACCTTTGCACTAAAACTAGTTCTAACATTATCCCTTAATGGAACCCTAATCCTAGCTCTAAACCTGGGCCTAACCCCAGACCTTCTCTTAGCCCTAGCCCTAACCCCAGATGTAACCTTAAGTCTAAATCTAACCCTAAACTTAAGCCTAAACCTAAACCTAACACCAGCCCTAACCCTAACCCCAATGCTAATCCTAAAACAAGTCCTAACTCTAGCCCTAGCCCTTATACAAAACCAAGCCATAGCCCTAACCCTGACCTTTAACCTAAACCAAACCTTAGCCCTACACCTAGCCTTAACTTTAGCCCTAATTTGAGTTTTAAGCCCAAACCAAAAACTAAACCTGAACCTAACCTAACCCTAAACCTATCTCTAAACACCACTCAAATCCTAACCCTAAATCTAACACTAGACTTAGCCCTAAAACTAACCATAAAATTAGCCTTAATCGTATCCCTAGTACTTATATTAAACATAACCCTAACCCAAGCCTTAACTTAACAAAAATCCTAGCCAGATTCTCTGCCCTAACCACAGCTTTAACCCTAACCCTAACCTTAACCATAACACTAGCACTATTTGTAACCATAACCATAGCAATAATCTTAGCTCTAACCCTATTCATTACCCTAACCCTAACCCTAACCCTAATGGTAACCCTAGGTTTAACCTAACCCTATCCCTACTCATAACCTTATTCATTATAATAAACCTAACCTGAAAATTAAACCTAACCCTATCATTACCCTAATTTTAACCCTAATGCTAATTCGAGCCCTAACTTAAAATCTTAACCTATCCCAAACACTGATAATGACCCTGACCCTAATAATAACCTTAACTCTAAAACTGACCTTAACCTTAAACCTACCATTACACTAGATATAGCCATAAACCTAATGCTAAAAATATCTTTAACCATAATGCTGGACTTGAAATTATCCCTAGCCCTAACCCAAACCATAACCCAAATTTAACCCTAATTCTATCCCTTGTCCTAGCCCTAAACCTAACCATAACCCTAAACCTAACCCTAACTGAACGCCCTAACCCTAGGCCTAACAATAAAACTAAGCCTAGCACTAATCCTAGCCCTAATTTAGTCCTATCCAAACCCTAACTTTAGCCCTAAGACCAACTCTTGCCCTAGCCCTATCACTAGTTCTATCCTTAGTCCTAGCCCTAATCCTAACTCTAAATATAAACCTAACTCTAAATTGAACTGTAACCATGAGCCTAAAACAACCTCTAATAGTCCTAACAATAATGCTAATTCTAAAATTTAAACTATGCCTAGCCCTAGTCATAAAACAAAACCAAGCCATAGCCCTAACACTAACCCTTATTCTAAACCAAACTCTAACCCTACAATTAGTCCTAACCCTAACTCTAAAACTAACCCTGAACCTGACGCTGATGTTAACACTAATCCTATCTCTAAACATTAACCTAACCTTAAATTCAGCCTAGCACTAGACATAGCTTTAACCTTAACCATTACACTAGCCCTTATCATAACCCTAGTTCATACATTAGTCATTGTCCTAACCCTACCCATAACCGTAACACAAATCCTACCCATAATCTAAGCCTTAACACTAGATTTAACCCAAATCTTAACACTCACACTAGCCCTAACCCTAACGCTAGCCCTAACCCTTTCCCTTACCCAAAGCCAAACCCTAACCAAAATGTTAACCCTAGTACTAATCCTAATCCTTAGCCTGACTTATACACTAACCATATTACTAGTCCTAACCCTAGCCCTCATTCTAGCTCTAACCCTAACCCTGACCCTTATTCTGACCCTAACACTAATCCTGGGTCTAAACCTGACCCTATTCCTAAACCAAACCCTAACACTAGCCCTAACTGTAGCCCTATCTCTATATTTAACCCTAACAGTAGTCCTAGACCAAAAACTAATCCTAAAAACAGGTATAACTCTAGGCCTAGACCTAAACAAAAACCTAGCTATAGCCCTCACAATAACCTTTAACCTAAACCAAACACTAACCCTACACCTAGAACTAAACCTAGTCCTAATTTGGGCTATAACCCTAACCCTAACCCTATCTCGAACACTGACCCTGACCCTAACACTAAACCTAGCTTGAAACCTAACCCTATTGCAAAACCTAGACCTAACACTAGACCTAGCCATAACCATAACCCTAAAATTAGCCCTAAACATAACCCTATCTCTTATGTTACTGATAGTTCTAACACTAGCCCTAAACCTTTCATAAAATCTAGCCCTAATCCTAGGACTAAACTTAATCCTAAGCATAACCCTAACCCTAATCATAGCCCTAACACTAACCCTAAACCTAACTCATGTCTTGGACCTAACCCAAGCTCAAGGAAAATCCCTTCACTAAACATAACACTAGCCCCATCCTAAATCCTAACCCTAATCCTAGCTCTAATCCTAACTTTAATCCTAGCCCAAACATTAGCTCTAACCCTATCCATTACTCTTACAGTAACCCTAATTTTAACCCTATCCCTAACACTAAACCTAACCTTAAAAAATAAATGTAACCCTAGACCTAAACCGAAACCCAACCTTTGCACTAGCCCTAACATTAGCTGAAATGTTAAGCCTTACACTAAACCTAATCCTAACACTAGCCCTAACCCAAACACTAACCCTAACCCTACCTCTAATATTATCCATTACCCTAAACTTAACCTTATCCCTAATTAAAACACTAGCCATAACTCTAACCCTAAAACTAGCCCTAAACATAACCCTAGCTCTTACATTACCCATATTTCTAACCCTAGTCCTAAACCTAACATAAAACCTAGCCCTAATCCTAGGCCTAAACGTAGTCCTAAGAATAACCCTAACCCGAATCATAGCCCTAACACTAACCCTAAACCTAATCCATGTCTTAAACCTAACCATAGCTCAAGGAAAATCCTTTCACTAAACATAGAACTCTACCCATCCCAAACCCTAACCGTAATCCTAGCTCTAATCCTAACTTTAATCCTATCCTAACCATTAGCTCTAACACTATCTATTAAAATTACACTAACTCTAATTATAACCCTATCCCTAACACTAAACCTAACATTAAAAATAAATGTAACCCTAGACCTAACCTGAAACCTAACTCTTGCAATAACCCTAAACTTAGCTGAAATATTAAGCCTTTCATTAAACCTAATCCTAACACTAGCCCTAACCATATCCTAAACATAACCCTAACCCTACTTCTAATATTATCCATTACCCTAAATTTAAACTTAACCCTAATTGAAACCCTAGCCAAAACCCTAACCCTTAACAAAACCATGGCCTTAAATATAACTCTAGACCTAAACTTAAACCTAACCCTCGCTCTAGCTCTAACACTAGCTCAAACACTAACCTTTTCTCTAACCTAACCATACACCTACCCCTAATCCTAACACTTACTCTGACACTAATACTTACCCTAAACCAAACCCTAGCCCTATTCCTAAACCTAACCCTAATTCTAGACTCAATCCAAACAATATCTAGTCCTAACCTGAGCTCTAAACCTATCCATTACACTAAACATAACCCTAACCCTAATGCTAATCCTAACCCTGTCAATAAACCTAACCCATTCTTTACCATAAACCTTAACTGAAACCTAAACCTAACAATATCCATTATCCTAACCCTAAACCTAAACCTACAACTAACTCAAGCCTTAACCGTAAAGTTTAACCTAAACCAAATGCCAACTCTGACTCAAACCCTACTAAAAACCCTAGCTCTAAACCTGACCCTTGCACTAAATGTAATTCACTAGAACTAGGCATAACCTAATCCTAAATCTATCCCTAAATATAACCCTAGACCTGACATTAGTCCTAGCCCTAGTCCTAGCCCTAAACCTAACAGAAACCCTAGCCATCCTTCTAACTCTAAACCTGCCTTAAACCTACCCTGAACACTAACCCTAACCCTAATCCTAATTATAACCCTCATTCTAGACCTAAAGCTAGTTATAACACCACCCATTCCCCTAAACTTATCCTTGACCCCAATGCTAACACTATAACTAGGCCTAACCCTAACACTAACCCTAACCCTAATCCTAGCCCTAATTTAGTTGTAAACCTTACCCTAACCTAAGCCTGGTACTAAGTCTAAAGCTATCTTCCTAGCCGTATCCCTAGTTCTAACTCCGTCCCTTTCAGAACTGTAACCTAGCCCTAGCCCTAGTCCTAGATCTAAACCTAAATCTAAATCTAATCCTAAACCTCATCCTAACAGTATCCCTAACTCATACTAATCCAAAATCTAGCCCTAACTCTAGTCCTAGCCCTAAAACAAAACCGAGTCATAGCCCTAACCCTAACCTTAATTTAAACCAAACCCTAACTCTACACCTAGACCTAACTTTAGCCCTAGATATAGTCCTAACCCTAACCTTAAAACTAACCCTTACCCTGACTCTGACCCTAACACTGAATATAGCCCTATACATCGCCCTCACCCTAAGCCTATGGTTTGCATGCTTCAGCATCGGGCTACATTCAAAAGGAACAAATCAGAGAGTTCCCACAGATAACTGAGTGTGTGAAGTTTAAAGCAGCTAACAGCAACCCTGTTTGTTATCCAGCTCTATTTCCAATTACACATATAAGTCAAGATGAAGTGAAAACTTAAAACACAAACTGTTCCTGACAGTGAACCATGAACCGAGAAGGCCCATATATGGGGAATATAGTAAGGCTAGGTAAAAGATGAATCCTCCCTGGTATCAAAGAAATTTGAACGAAACTAACTCTAACCCCAACACTAATTCTAACCCAAGCCCTGGAGGTAGTTCAGGACATGCATATTTTCCTGATTTCTCATAAAGTGCTCTTGAATAAAGTTGTTTTTGCATGCTTGTGCTTAGAGCTACTTTTAAAAGGAGTGCCCACAGAGAACAGATTGAGTGTGTGAAGTTTCAAGCAGCTAGCACAAACCCTGTTTGATTTCTAGCTCCATTTCCATTATCTGTATAGGTTCAAATGGAGTGAAACCTTAAAACTCAAACTGTTCTTGACAGTGAAACTTGAACCAAGAAGGCCCAAAACTGGTGAACATAGTAAGGCTAGGTAAAAGATGACTCCTGCCCAATATCAAAGAAATTTGAACAAAACTAACTCTCACCCTAACACTCGCTCTAACTCTAGCCCTAACCCTAAACCTAAAACAAATTCTAACCTGTTAAGAGAACCTTTGATCATAGAAGTTCCAAACTTGTGGAGACTTGTGGGGAAAGCTAACAGATGAATCCTGTGCAGTATCAAAGAAATCTGACCAAATGACTGGGGGATGTAGTTCAGTACATGTATATTTTCCTGTTGTCTCCTAAAGTGCTCCCAGATAAAGTTTTTTTTTTTTTTTTTTGCATGCTTCAGCTTTGGGATACTTTCACAAGGAAGAAATCAGAGAGGACCGACAGGGAGTTGATTAAATATGTGAAGTTTCAAGCAGCTAGTACCAACACTTTTTGATACTGAGCTCCATTCCCATTTACCCATAGAGATTAAAATAAAGTGAACCCTTAAAATATACAGTGTTCCTGACAGTGAACATTTGAACTGAGAGGTCTAAAACTGGAGAACTTAACAAGGGCAAGGAAAAGATGAATACTGCACATTATCAAATAAAATTGAACAAATATAACTGTAACTCTAATGCTAGATTTGACACTATCCCCAACCCTAGCTCTAAGCTGTTTAGAGAACCTGTGATCATAGAATCCAAAATTAGGGATCCTAGTGGGTCAAGCTAGTTGATGAATCCTTCCAAGTATCAAAGAAATATGACCAAATAATTGGGGAAGGTATTTCAATATATTTATATTTCCCTCTTTCCCCTAAAGTGTGCTCTGATAAACTTGCTTTTCATGCTTCAGCTTAGAGCTATATTCACAAGGAACAAACCAGAAAGTGCCCACAGAGAACTGCGTGAGTGTGTGCAGTTTGAAGCAGCTAGCACCAACCCTGTTTGATTTCTAGCTTCAATTCCATTTAGGCAAAAAGGAAATGAAACCTTAAAATAGAAACTGTTCCTGAAAGCAAACCATTGAATCTTGGAGGCCCATACGTGGGGAGCCTACTAAGTCTAGGTCATGGATGAATCCTGTACAGTATCAAAGTAATTCAACCAAAAAGAAATTGAAGCTCTTTCAGTACATGTGTATTCTGCTTCTTCTTAAAGTACTCAGATAAAGCTGTTTCTTTCTACTTTAGATTAGGGCTACTTCCACAGGAAACAAACCAGAAAATCCTCACTGAGAACTGATTGAGTGTGTGATGATTCAATCAGCTAGCACAAACCCTTTTTGATTTACAGCTTCATTTCCATTCAACCCTATAGGGCAAAAAGAAGAGAAACATGAAAATTGAAACTGTTCCTGAAAGCAAACCCTTTATGTAGGAGGCCTAAACATTTGGAGTATAGTCAAAATAGGAAAAAGATGAATCCTGCATAGTATCATAGAAATCTGAAAACAAAACTAACTCTAACCCTAACACTAGGTCTAATCCTTGTCCTAACTCTAACCCTAACACTAACCTTAACCTGTTTAGAGTACTTTTGATCCTAGAAATCCTGCACTTGTGGAGCCAAGTGGGGCAGCCTATCAGATTAATCTTTCACATTATCAAATAAATGTGACCAAATATTTGGGGGAGGTAGTTCAGCACATGCATATTTCCATTTTCTCCTAAAGTGCTGTCACATAATGTTGCTTTGCATGCTTCATCTTAGGTCTACTTTCACAAAGAATAAACCAGAGAATGCCCATAGAGAACTCATTGTGTGAGGTTTGATGTAGCAAACACCAACCCTGTTTGATTTCCATTTCCATTTCCATTTACCCACATAGGTCAAAATAAAGTGAAAACTTAAAATACAAACTGTTCCAGACAGCTAACCCTTGACCCAAGAGGCCAAAACCTAGGGAATATAGTAAGGCAATGTAAAAGCTGAATCCTTCCGAGTATCAAAGAAATTTGAACAAAACTAAATCTAACAAAACACTAGCTGTAAACCTAGCCCTAACCTAATACTAAACCTAACCTAACCTGTTTAGAAAATCATTGATCATATTAGTCCCCAAATAAAGGAGCCTAGTGGGGCAAGCTAACAGAGAAATCCTGCACAGTATCAAGTAATCTGACCAAGTAATTGGGGGAGGTATTTCAGTACTTTCATATTTCCCTTTTTTTCTCCTCATGCGTTTTTGGTTAAATTATTATTTTTCATGCTACAGTTTATGATACTTTCACAAGGAACAAACCAGAGAGTGACCACAGAGAGTTGTTTGAGTGTGTGAAGTTTCAAGCAGCTAGTACTAACCCTGTTTGATTTACAGCTCCATTTTCATTCCCATCTATAGACCATAATAAAATGAAACCTAAAAATTCAAATTGTTCCTAACAGTGAACTGGCAAACTTTGAAGGCCCAAACTTGGGGATCCTACTAACGTAGGAAAAGGATGAATCCTGTACAGTTTCAAAGCAATCATGCAAAAAAAAAAAAAAAAAAGTTTAAGCTTGCTCCTAAAGTGCTCACAGACAAAGCTGTTTCTTTCTACTTCAGCTTTGTGCTACTTCCACAAGAAACAAATGAGAGAATGCGCGCTGAGAACTGATTGAGTGTGTGAATTTTCAAGCAGCTAGCACAAACCCTGTTTCAGTTCCAGCTCCATTTCCATTCACCCCTATAGGGCAAAATAAAATGAAACATGAAAATTAAAACTGCTCCTGAGAGCAACTCCTTTTACCTAGGAGGCCCATACATGGGGAGTATACTAAGAATAGGAAAAAAATGAATCCTGCCCAGTATCAAAAGAATTGAAAAAAAAAAAAAAAAACTAATTCTAACCCTAACACTAGCTCTAATACTTGCCCCAACTCTAACCATAACCATAACCCTAATCTGTTAAGAGAACCTTTGATCATAAAAGTTTCAAACTTGGGGAGACTAGTAGGGCAAGCTTACAGAAAAATTCTGCACAGTATCAAAAAATCTGACCAAATAATTGGGGGTGATATTTCACTACATGTATATTGCCCTGTTTTCTCCTAAAATGATCTTGGATAAATTAGTTTTACATGCTTCATCTTACAGCTACTTACAAAAGGAAGAAACCAGAGAGTGCCCAAAGACAACTGATTGAGTATGTGAAGTTTCAACCAGCTAGCACCAAAAACCCTCTGATTTCTAGCTCCATTTGCATTTACCCACATAGGTCAAAATGAAGGGAGACATTAAAAACAAACTATTCCCAATAGCGAATCATTTAACAAAGAAGGCCCAAAACTGGGGCACATAATAAGTCTAGGTAAAAGATGAATCCTTCCTAGTATCAAAGAAATTTGAACAAAACAAACTCTAACACTAACAGTATCTCTAAAGCTAGCCCTAAACCTATTCCTAAACCCAACCCTAATCTGTTTAGAAAATCATTGATTCTAGATGTCCCAAACATGGGGAGCTCACTGGGGCAAGCTAAAAGATGAAGCCTGTGCAGCATCTAAGAAATCTGACCAAATAATTGGGGGAGATAGTTCAGTACATGCCTATTTTCTTGTTTTCCCATAAAGTACTCTCAGATAAAGTTGCTTTGCATATTTCATCTTAGGGTTACATTCACAAGGAACAAACCAGAGAGTGCACACAGAGAACTGATGGAGAGTGAGATGTTTCAATAAGCCAGCACCAACCCTCTTTGATTTTGAGCTCCATTTCCCTTTACAATACAGGTCAAAATAAATTTAAACCTCAAAACACAAACTGTTACTGTAAGCAAACCATTGAACTGAGAAGTCCCAAACCTGGGGAACATAGTAAGGCTAGGTAAAAGATGAATCCTGCCCAGTATCAAGAAAATTTGAACAAAAATAACTCTAAACCTAACACTAGGTCTAAACCTAGCCCTAACCCTAATGGTAATCTTAACCCTTACCTGTTTAGATAATCTTTGATCACAGAAGTCCCAAAGTTGTGAAGCCTAGTGGGGCAAACTAAGTGATGAAAAATGCACAGTATTAAAGAAATCTGACCAAATAATTGTGGGAGGTAGTTCATTACTTGCTTATTTCCCTGTTGTCTTCTAAAGCGCTCCCAGATAAAGTTGTTTTTGAATGCTTCTCCTTTGGCCTATATTCAATAGAAAGCAGAGAGTGCTCGAAGAGAACTAATTGAGTGTGTGACGTATCAAGCATCTAGTACCAACGCTGTTTGATATCCAGCTTCATTGGCATTCACACCTATAGGCCATAATGAAGTGACACCTAAAAATTCAAACTTTTCCTGACAGTGAACAGTTGCACTTAAAGGCCTCTAATTGGGGATCCTATTAAGGCTACGTAAAGGATGAATTCTGTACAGTATCAAAGTAATTCGACCAAAAAATATTGAAGATTGCTCCTAAAGCACTCACAGATGAGGCTATTTTTTCTATTTCAGCATAGGGCTACTTCCACAAGAAACAAACCACTAAATGCACACTGAGAATTGATTGAGTGTGTGAAGTGTCAAGCAAACTTTCAAACCAACTCTGTTTGATTTCAAGCTCTATTTCTATTTACCCATATAGGTCAAAATGAATTGAGACATTAAAAAAAAAAAAACTAGTCCAAACAGTGAACCACTGAACAGAGAAGACCCAAAACTCGGGCACATAGTAAGGCTAGGTAAAAGATAAATGTTCCCAGTATCAAAGAAATTTGAACAAAACAAATTCTAACCATAACACTCGCTCTAAAGCTAGCCCTAACCCTAACCGTAACACTAACCCTTACTTGTTTATAGAACCATTGACTCTAGAAGTGCCAACCTTGGGGAACATACTGGAGCAAGCTAAAAGATGAATACTGTGTAGTATCAAATAAATCTGATCAAAACATTGGGAGACTTATTTCAATATATACATATTTCTGTGTTTTCTCCTTAAGGCTCTCAAATACAGTTGCTTTTGCATGCTTCAGCTTTGGCTTACCTTCAAAAGAAAGAAACCAGAAAGTGCCCAAACAGAACTGACTTGTAAAGTTTCAAGCACCTCCCTCGAACCCTGTTTGATTTCCAGCTCAATTTTCATTCACATCAATAAGCCATAATGAAGGAAAATATTAAAATACAAACTGTTCCTGACAGCGAACCATTGAACCAAGAAGCCCAAACATGTGGAACATAGTAAGGCTAAGTAAAAGATGAATCTTGCCCAATATCATAGAAATTTGAAGAAATCTAGGGCCACGCTGGAGCTCTCTGTGCATATGGAAGGCTCTGCTGTGTAGTTGCTCTCAGCTCAGTCGGAAGTTGGAAGTCCGGCCGCGTATGAGCTCTCTGCACAGACGGAAGTCTCGGCTGCACATGTGCTCTCATCTCAGATGGAAGTCTCAGCCACAAGTGAGCTCTTGGCACAGACAGAAGTCTTGGCCACGGGTTTGCTTTCAGCTCAGATGGAAGCCTTGGCCTTTCAGGTGCTCTCAGCGCAGAGGATAGGTAGCACGGAACACAGAGGGTTTGCTTGTGGGTCACCAGACCAACTCTGGACACAGCCAAAGGTCACCCCAGAACCACCCACCTCACCAAACACCCTACACAGGTAACAGATGGAATCCATCTTGGAAAACCTTATTCACTATTGGTGGCCATGGCTACCAGCTCCGTTCTTCGGCTGCTCAGGTACCCGGTTTCCAACTCCCCTATCTCCAGCTGTGATAACTCAAAATTTTTCTCACAAGCATTTTTTTTTTGGGGGGGACGTAGCTATCAATGCAGAACAGCAACTGTACAGGTACCTGGTTTCCAAATCAGAGACTAAGAGTAGGGAGGCTCCAGGTAGAAGCTCAAGCCCTCTCAAACTGGCTTCCTCCACCACCCTTAGCACAGAGACTCAAGTTAGGATAAGACAACTCCACCTATTGGAAGAAAACAGAGTTCTGAGAGACTTTTCTATTCTCTCTCTTCTCATCTATTCTCCTTTACCCTTACCTCTCTGGCCCTCACAATCTCAACATACGTGAAACCAAGAACTTTGCATGAAATTGGACTTTAAGAACTGAATCACCAGAATAGTTTAATATAGAGAAATTGCATAGGCCCATCTCACCCCCCCCCTTTAGTTTATCTTATTTTCATTCCCCCTCTCTTTCTTTCTTTCGTTTTTTTTTTCTTCTTTTTTCTTCCTCCCTCTATCCCACTTTCAACCTCCAAAATGTTACTATTTATACACAGGGTAATTTTATGAGTATAGGAGATGAATTTGAATTTATACATTCTTCCATAAATTACTTCTGTATATTCATTACAGTTCTCCTCGAATTTGCTAAGATAGATTAATCTAATACCCTCACTCCTTTCCCCCTTAACATAGCATCCTACCCCTGACCATCTGTTCTCTGTATACCACCAGAAATGGAATTACCTTTATGAAACTAATGATTATACTCTAAATAATAATTGAAGCCAACTTCTGTAGACATAGAATCTAAATATAAATGTATTTATAATAGTTAGGCTTAGGCTTCAGGTTAGGATTATATTTAGAGTTAGGATTTGATCTATGGTTAGGGCTAGGACTAAGGATAGGGCAAGGGTTAGGACTAGGGTTAGGGCTAGGGTTAGGATTATGGTAAGGGATAGGGTTAGAACTAGTGATAGGCTAGTGTGAGAGTTAGAGTTAGTTGTAGGGTTAGGGCTAGGGTTATTTTTAGGGATAGGGCTAAATTAGGGCTAGCATTAGTATTAGGTTTAGACCTCAGGTTAGGGTTAGAGTTAGGGTTACACATAGGGTAAGGGAGTGGGTTATAGCTAAGTTGAGGGCTAGGGCGAGGGTTAGTATTAGGGTTAGGGCAAGGGTTAGCGTCAGGGTTATGATTAAGGCTAGGTTTAGGGCTAGAATGAAGGCTAGTGTTTGTGTTAGGGTTAGGGCTAGTATTAGGGCTATGGCTAATGCCAGGTCTGTGGTTACAGTTAGGGATAGATTTAGTGTTAGGTTTATGGCTTGGTCCAGTGTAAGGGTTAGGTTCAGAGTAAGGGTTAGGTTTAGAACTAGGGTTATTTTTAGGGTCAGGTTCAAGGTTAGGTTTGATTTAGGTTAGAGGTAAGGTTTAGGGCTCAAATAAGCATTAGGTTTAGGTTTAGGGTTAATGACATGTTTAGGTTAGGGTTTAGATGTGGTTTAGTGTAATGGATTGGGTTAAGGTAAGGTCTAATGTTTAGCGTAAGGGTTAGAGTTATCATTAGGGTAATGGATAGGGTTAGACCTAAGATTAGGGCTAGGAATATATATATATATATATATATATATATATATATATATATATATATATATATATATATATATATATATATATATATATATATAGGGCTTTTGTTCGGGTTAGGGTTAGGTTTATGTTTAGGGTAAAAGTTAGGTTTAGGACTCAGATTAAGGCTAAGTTTTGGGTTAGGTTAGGGCTAGGGTTAAGGCTACGGGTAATGTACAAAGTAGGGTTATGATTAACACTAGTTATAGGATTAGGTTTAAGGGTAGATCTAGTGTTAGGGTTAGGTTTATGGTTATGACAATAATTAGAGCTAGGACTGGAATTAGAGATAGGTTTAGGGCTAGGTGTAAGATTAGGGTTTGGATAAGGTTCAGGATTAGGATTAGGGCTATAACTCAGTTTTGTTTTAGGGCTAGGGTAGGGTTAGGGCTCGTTTTAGGATTAGTGTTAGGATTAAGGCTAGTTTTAGTGTGAGGTTTAGGCTTAGGTTTAGGGTTAGATTAGGTTTAGGTTTAGATCTAGAGTTTGAGCTAGGGCAAAGGATAGGGCTATGGTTAGGGCTAAGTTTAGGGCTAGGTTTAGGATGATGGCAAAAGATTGGGATAGAACTCGGTATAGGGCTAGGGTGAGAGTTAGAGTTAATCTTAGGGCAAGGGTTAGTGTTAGGGTTAGGCCTAGGATTAGGGCTAGGGTTAATGTTAGGTTTAGGGTAAGGATTAGGTTTAGGGTAAGGGTTGGGATTACAGCTAGTTTTATGTCTAGGGTGAGGGTTATAATTAGGGTTAGGGTTAGGTTTATTATTAAGGTGAAGTTTATGTCTAGAATGAGGGCTAAGGTTTGTTTTAGGGTTAGGACCAGGATTAGAGCTAGGGAAAAAGTCATGTCTACGGTTACAGTAAGGGATAGTTTAGGGTTAGGTTTATAGCTAGGTCTATTTTAAGGGTTAGGTTTATGGTTAAGGTCAAGTTTAGAGCTAGGAGTAGTATTAGGGTTAGGGTCAAGTTTAGGGTTTCTGTTAGGTTCAGGTTTAGGTTTAGGGCTCAAATTAGCATTATTGTTAAGAATAGGGAAATGATAGTTTTAGGTTTAGGGTTCAGGTTAAATGTAGGGTAATGGATAGGGTTAGGGTTAGGGATAGGATTAGGGTTTGGCCTAGGGTTAGCATAAGGGTCAGGGTTATCTTTAGACTAATGGATAGGTTAGAGCTAGGTTTAGGGCTAGGGTTATGCTAAGTATTAGTTCTAGGCTTAGGCTTAGGCTTAAGCTTAGGGCTATGGTTAGGATTAGCATTAGCTTTAGGTTTAAAGCTAGGGTAGGCCTTGGATTAGAGCTAGGTTTTGCGATAGTTTAGGGCTACAGCTAATGTAAGAACTTGTAATGATTCAGGCTTGTTTTAGGGTTACTGTTAGGGCTAGGTATAGTTTTAGGGTTAGATTTAGGGTTGGGGTGGTGTTTAGAGCTAGGGTTACTGTTAGTGTCAGGGTTAGTGTTCAGGTTAGTGGTATGGTTATAATTAAAGCCAGAATTAGGTGTAAGGGAAGAGTTAGTGTTTGGCTGAGTCTAAGGGTTACTGTTAGGGGTATGTCTAGTTTTTTCATTAGGTCTAGGGTTCGAGTTATGGCTAGATTTAGGATTAGGCTTAGGTCTAGGGCTAGTGTTAGGGTTAGGTTTAGGTATAAGGTTACTGGAAGGGCTACTGTTAGGGTACAGTTTAGGGTTTGGTTGAGGTTTAGACCTACAATTAGTATTAATATCAGAATAAGGGTCAGGTTTAGGGTTAGGGTTTGGGTTATGGTTAGAGCTAGAATGAGTGCTAGGGTTTGGACTAGTAATAGGTTTAGGGTTTGTGTTAGGTTAAGGATTAAGGTTAGCATTAGGGTTAGGGTTCGGCTTAAGGTAAGGGATAGGATTAGAGCTAGGGTTAGGGCTTGGATTAGGGCAAAGGTTAGGGTTAAAGCTAGGTTTAGGGCTCGGATTAGGGCTAGTTTTGTGTTAGGTTTGGGGCTAGGTTATGGCTAACGTAGGAACTAGGGTTACAATTAGGGTGAATTTTGGGATTATTGTTAGGGGTTAAACCTCTAGTGTTAGGATTCACATTAAGGTTAGGGTGATATTTAGAGCGAGTGTTAGTGTTAGGTTAATAGTCAGGGTCAGAGTAGTTTTAGAGTTAGGGTTAGGAATTGATATAAGGCTAGTTTTACTGTAAGGGTTTGTTCTAAGCTTAGAGTGATGTTTAGAGCTATGGTGAGTGTTAGGATATGAGTCAGAGTCAGGGTTACTATTAAGGTTAAGGTTAGTACTCGAATGAGGGCTAGGGTTAGGTCTAGTTGTAGTATTAGGATGTGGTTTAAGTTAAAGTTTAGTGTTAGGGCTATTACTCGGTTTTGTTTTACTGTTAGGCTTAGTGTTAGGGCAAGTTTCATTATTAGTGTTAGGATTAGTGCTAGTATTAATGTTAGGCTTAGTCTTAGGGTTAGTGTTAGAGTTAGAGTTAGAGTTAGATCTATGGTTATGATTAGGAATAAGGATTAGGCAAGTGTTATGACTAGGTTTATGGCTATTTTTAGGGCTAGGGTTAGGGTTAAGTTAAGGGATAGGGTTAGAAGTAGGGATACGGCTAGTGTGAGAGTCAGAGTTAGTCTTAGGGATATGGTTACCATTAGAATTAGGGATATGTTTAAATTAGGGCTATTACTAGTGCTAGGGCTAGTGTTGAACTTAGGTCTAGTGTTAGGGTTAGGGTTAGGATTAAGTTTAGTGTAAGGGATGGTGTTATAGCTAGGTTTAATGGGAGAGTGAGGGTTAGAATTAGGTTAGGGCTATGGTTAAGGTTAGGGTTATGATTAGGGATAGGTTTAGGGCTAGGATGAGGGCTAGGGTTTGTTTTAAGTTTAGTGCTAGAATTAGGGCTAGGGCTAATATCAGCTCTTAGGTTATGGTTATGGTTATGGTTATAGTTTAATGTTAGGTTTATGGCTACATGTGAGTACGGATTAGATTTAGAGTTAGGGTCAGGTTTAGAGCTAGGACTATTTTTACAGTCAGGGTCTGGTTTAGGGTTTTGGATAGGTTATGTTTTAAAGTTAGGGCTCAAATTAGCATTAGGGTTAGTGTTAGGTTAATGATAGGGTGAGGATTAGAGTCTAGGTTTAGGTTCAGGTAATGGTTAGGGTTAGGATTAGGGATAGGGTTATGTTTAGTACTAGGTTTAGCATTAGAGTTAGGGTTATGTTTATGGCAATGAATAGGGTTATAGCCAGAGTTAGGGCTAAGGTTATGATTATGATTAGGGCTAGGATTAGGTTTAGGTTTAGGGTTAAAACCTGGGTTATGGCTTGGATGAGGTCTAGGTTTTATGTTAAGTTAGTGCTAGAGTTTGGATCATGGCTAATGTAAGTACCAGGGTTATGTTTAGGGCTAAATTTAGGGTTAGTGTTATTGCTTTGTCTAGTGGTAGGTTTAAGTTTAGGGTTAGGGTTATGTTTAGAGCTAGGATTAATGTTATAGTCAGAGTCAGGGTCAGGGTTAGTTTTAGGGTTTGGTTTAAAACCCAAATTTGGCCTAGGGTTAGGGTAAGGGTTTGTTTTAGGTTAAGGGTTAGGGTTAGTGCTTTGTTTCAGTTTTGTTTTACTACTAGGGCTAGGGTTAGGGCTAGTTTTAGCATTAGCATTAGGGTTAGGGCTAGTGTGAGAATTAGAGTTAGTGATAGGGCTAAAATTACATTTAGGGTTTGGGATAGGGTTAAATTAGGGCTAGGATTATGGCTAGGGTTAGTGTTTATCTTAGGCCTAGTGATAGGGATAGGGTTAGGTTTAAGTTTAGGATAAAGAATTGTGTTATAGCTAGGTTTAGACGTAGGGTGAGGGTTAGAGTTAAGATTATGGCTAGAGTTGGAGTAAGGGTTATGATTAAGGCTAAGTTTAGGGCTAGGATGAGGAATAGAGTTTGTTTTAGATTCAGGGCTAGGATTAGTGCTAGGGCTAATATCAGACCTAGGGTCATGGTTAAAGATAGTTTTAGGGTTGTGCTTATGGCTAGGTCTAGTGTAAGTGTTAGGTTTAGGGTAAGGGTCAGGTTTAGAGCTCAGGGAATTATTAGGTTAGGATTTGGCTTAGGTCAGGATTTAGGTTTATGGCTCAAATTAGAATTAGGGTTAGGTTTAGGGTGTAGTTTGGGTTTGTTTTAAGGTTCAGGTATGGTTTAGGGTAATTGATATGGTTAGCATTAGTGATAGGGCTAGGTTTTGGCTTAGGGTTAGTATTAGGGTAGGGGTTATGTTTAGGGTAATTGATAGGGTTAGAACTAGAGTTATGGTTAGGAATATGCCTTGAGATAGGTTAGGAGTTAGTGTTAGAACTAGGCTTAGGGTTAGGTTTAAGGTTATGTTTAGCATAAAGTTTAGGTTTTGAGCTAGGTTTGGGTCTAGGTTTAGGGTTTGGTCTAGCATAGGTTTAGGGTAAGTGTGGTGTTTTGGACTAGGATGAGTGTTAGGATTAAGTCAGGTTCAGGGTTATTTATAATGTTATGATTAGGACTTGAATTAGGGCTAGGATTAGATCTTGATGTAGTGCTAGGGTTTGGTTTAAGTTAAGGTTAGTGTTATGCCTGTTCCTCGGTTTTGTTTTAGTGCTATGGTTAGGGTTAGGGATAGTTTTATGATTAGCTTAGGGTTATGGCTAGGGTTATGGTTAGGTTTAGGATTAAGGCTAGATTTAAGGCTAGGATTAGGGCTAGATTTTGTGTTAGGTTTAGGGCAAGAATTAGGGCTAAGACTAATGTCAGGTCTAGGTTTATAGTTAGTGATATTTTTAGGATTAGGTTTATGCCTAGGTCAAATTAAAGTGTCATGTTTAGGGAAAGGGTCAGATTAAGAGCTGGAGTATTATTAGGGTCAGGGTCAGGCTTTGAGTTTGGGATAGTTTAAGGTTTAGTGTTAAGGCTCAAGTTAGCATTAAGGTTAGAATTAGGGTTAGGGTAATGGATAGTGTTAGGTTTAGGGTTAGGTTAGGTTGAAGGTAATGAATATGGTTAGGGTTCATGATAGGTTTAGATTTAGGCAAAGGGCTAGCATTAGGGTTATGGTTATTGTTAGGGTAATTTATAGTGTTAGACCTAGGGCTAAAATAATGATTATCATTAGGGCTAGATTTATGGTTAGGGTCAGGGTTAGGGCGAGGGTTAACTTAGGATTTGGTTTAGGGTACAGTTTAAGGTTTGAGCTAGGATTTTTGCTATTGCTAAGATTAATTTATGGTTTGCTCTACGGTTATGGTCATGGTTATTGTAATGGTTAGGGCCAGAGTTCTCATTAGGGTTAGAGTAATAGGTTTAGATGTCAGGTTGAAGATATATTTAGGTTTAGGTTAGCATTAGGTTTAGGTTTAGGATTAGGGTTAGCATTTGAGCTAGCTTAGGTTTAGTGGTAGGATCAGGTTCACTGTTAGTTTTAGGGTTAGGTTTATGTTTAATGTTAGGGTAGGTTTAGCTTTAGGTCTAGTGTTATCATTAGGGTTAAGTTTAGGGTTAGAGTAATGGTAGGGTTCAAGCTTGGGTTAGGGTTTGGGTTAAGGTTAGGATTAGGGCTGGGGTTAGGTTTAGGGTTAGGCCTTGCGTTAGTGTTAGGGTTAAATTAAGTGTAAGGGTTAGGGATTGAGGTAGGTTTGGGCTAGGGTTAGGGTTAGGTTTACAGTCTGGGCTAGAGTATGTTTATGGTTAGGTTTAGGGCTAGGGTTAGCATTAGTTACAGGATTATTGTTACTATAATGGATAGAATTATAGCTACAATTTGGGCTATGGTTACAGTTAGGATTAGGGCTAGAGTTAGGGTGAGGTTTAGTGTTTGGGCTAGGGTTATTTTAGGGTAAGGTTTAGTGTTTGAGCTATGGTTAGAGATAGAACAAGGGTTAGGGTTGGGGTTAAGGCTAGGTTTAGGGTTAGAGTTATGCTTAGGGTTAGGTTTAGGGCTGCAATTAGTGCTAGGTTTTTTGTGAGGTTTAGGGCTACTGTTAGTTTTATGGGTAACATAAGAGCTAGAGTTATGGTTATGGGTATATTTAGAGTTTGTCTAGTGTTAGGGTTAGTTTTTCGGTTAGAATAAGGTTTAGACCTAGGGTTCTTGTTAGGGTAAATGTCAGGGTTCAGGTTAGGATTAGGTTTAGGTTTAGGTCCAGCATGAGGACTAGGGTTAGGTCTAGGGATAGAGTTTGTGTTTGGTTTAGGTTAAGGGTTATTTTTAGGGCTAAGGCTAGGGTTATGGCTATATTTGGGATTAGGTTTAGGCTAGGGCTAGTTTTAATGTTAGGTTTAAGTTTAGGATTAATGGTAGGTTTAGGTTTAGGTTTTGAGTTATGTTTAGAGCTAGGGTTAGTGTTAGGGTCAGAGTCAGGGTCAGGGTATGTTTTAGGGTTAGGGATAGGACTCAAATTAGAGCTTGGTTTAGGGCTAGGTGTAGGCTTAGGGTTTGGTTGATATTAAAGTTTAGGGTTAGGGCTATGGCTTGGTTGTTTTATAGGGCTAGGGCTAGGGCTATGGTAGGGCTAGTTTTAGGACTAGCATTCGTGTTAGGGCTTGTGTTAGTGAGAGGTTTAGCTTAGGGTTAGGATTAGAATTAGAGTTAGACTTTGATATAGGATTAGGGCTAGAGCTCGCGTTAGGGCTAATGTAAAGGCAAGTGTTAGGATTATGATAATGGATGGGGTTAGATCTAGAAATAGGGCTAGGGCGAGAGTTAGAGTTAGTCTTAAAGCTACGGTTAGGTTAGGTTTAGGACTAAATTAGGGCTAGAATTTGGTCTCTTGTTTGTATTAAGTTTAGGCCTAGTTTAGGCTTAGGTTTAGTTTTACAGATAACTTTAGGTTTAGGGGAAAGGATGGGGTTAGAGCTAGTTTTTGGGCTAGATCAAAGGTTAGAATTTCTGTTAGGGCGAGTGTTATGGTTTGATTTAGAAATAAGTCTAGGGTTCGGGCTAAGATGATGACTGGGGTTTGTGTTAGAGTTATGGCAAAAATTAGGGCTAGGTCTAGTGTCAGGTCTAGGGTTACATTACGGACAGTTTGAGGGTTACATTTACGGCTAGGTTTAGTGTAAGGGTTCGGTTTATAGTAAGGGTCAGGTTTAGATCCAGGGGTATTATTAGGGTTAGAATTAGGTTTCAGGTTAGGGTTTAGGTTTAGACTTGAAATAGCATTAGGGTATGGTTAGGGTAACGATAGGTTTTGGTATAGGGTTCATGATAGGTTTAGGGTAATTGATAGGGTTAGAGTAAGCAAAAGGGTTAGGGTGAGGCCTAGGGTTAGCCTTAGGGTTATGGTTGTGCTTAGGGTAAGTGATAGGATTAGGGCTAGGGTTATGGTTATTATTAAGGCCACAGTTAGCGTTAGGCCTAGGGTTAAGGTTAGGTTTAGGTTTAGTGTATGTTTTAGAGTTTGAGCAATGGTTAGCCATAGGGCAAAGGTTAGGTTTAGGGTTATGTCTAGGTTATAGTTATGGTTAGGGTCAAGGTTAATGTTAAGTTTAGGGCTAGGGTTAACATTAGGTTTAGGGTATTGGATAGGGTTTAATGTTGTGTTAGGGTTAGGGTTAGGGTTAGGATTAGGCTTAAGGTTATGGTTATGGGTAGGTTTAGTGTTAGGTTTAGGGAAATGATTAGAGTTTGAGCAAGGAATAGCTCTAGGGCAATGGTTAGGTTTATGGTTATGTCTAGGGTTAGGGTTAGGGTAAATTTAGGGTAAGGGCTAGGGTTAAAATCAGGGTTAGGTTTAGGTTTAGTGTAATGAGTAGTGTTAGAGCTGGGGTTAGGGCTAGGTTTATCATTAAGTGTAGGGTTGGAATTAGGGTAATATGTGGGATTAGAGCTAGGGTTAGGTATAGGGTTAATGTTAGGATTAGGGCTATGGTTAAGGTTAGGTTTAGGTTTAGTTCATGGGTTAGTGTTAGGGTTAGGTTAAGTTTAAGGGTTAGGGATTGAGCTAGTGTTTGGTCTAGGATGAGGATTAGGGTAAAAATCAGTGTGAGGGTTAGGGCTAGGGTTAGCATTAGGGTTAGGGTAATGGATAGAGTTAGAGGTAGGTTTTGGCCTATGGTGATGGCTAGTTTCAGGGTTAGTGATATGGCTAGGTCTAGTGTTAGGGTTATGTGTTTTGGAAAGATAAGTTTTAGAGCTAGGTTTTGTGTAGGGTAAGGGTCAGTGTTCAGTTTAGGGTTAGGTTTGTTGTTAGGGCCAACATTAGGACTAAGGTTTTGTCTAGGGGTATGGTTAGAGTTTGGGTTTTGTTAAGGGTTATTATTAGGGCTAGGACTAATTTTTTGTTTAGGGCTAGGCTTCGAGTTATCACTAGATAAAGGATTAAGTGTATGTCTAGGTCTAGTGTTATTGTAAAGTTTAGTTATAGGGTTACAGGTAGTGCCAATGTTAGGGGTTGGTTTAGGGTTAGGGTCAGGTTTAGACCTATGGTTAATGTAAGGGTCAGAATAAGGGTCAGGGTTAGATTTACGTTTTGGGATAGTGATAGAGCTAGATTGAGGATTAGGTTTAGGAATAGTAATAAAGTTAGGTTTGGGGTTAGGCTAAGATTAGGTTTAGGAATATGGTACATTTAGGGTTAGAGTTTAACTTAGGGTAAGGGATATGATTAGCTCTAGTGTTAGCGTTAGGGTTAGGATTAGGGCTAGGGTTAGGTTTAGGGTTAGGGTTAAAGCTAGCATTAGAGCTTGGATTGGGGCTAGGCTAGGTTTTGTGTTAGCTTTAGGGCTATGGCTAATGTAAGAACTAGGGTTACAATTAGGGCTAGTTTTAGGGTTAGTGTTCCGTCTATGTTTAGTGTTTGGTTAGGTTTAGGGTTAGGGTTATGTTTAGGGTAATGGATAGGTTAGGGTTAGCAAATGTGGTAGGGATAGGCCAAGGGTTAGCATTAGGGTTAGGATTAGGGTTCGGTTTATGGTAATGGATAGGGTTAGAGCTAGGGTTAGGGCTAGGGTTATGGTTAGTGTTAGTGTTAGGGTGAGTGTTAGTGCAAGGATTAAAGTTAGGGTTAGGTTTAGGGTAAGGTTTAGGACTTGGTTTAGGTTTAGAGTTAGGATTAAAGCTAGCGTTGGGACTCTCATTAGGGCTAGATTTTGGGTAACATCAGGGCTAGTGTTAGGGATACAGCTAATGTAAGAACTAGGGTTATGATTGGGGCTAATTTTAGGGTTACGGTTAGGGCTAAGTCTACTTTTATGCTTAGGTTAAAGTTCAGGGTGATGTTTTGAGCTAGGGTTAGTGTTAGGTTCTGAGTCAGGGTCAGGGTTACTTTTAGGGTTGGGGATAGGACTCAAATTAGGGGTAGGCTTAGGGCTAGATGTAGAGTTAGGATTTGGTTTATGTTAAGGGTTTGGGTTAGTGCTATGGCTCATTATATTTTAGGGCTAAGGATAAGTTAATGGTAGTTTTACAATTAATATTAGTGTCATTGCTAGTGAATTGGTGAGTTTAGGTTTAGGTGTACATTTAGAGTTATGGTTAATTCTAGGGTTAGGGCTATGGCTAGGGTTAGGGCTAAGGTTAGGTCTAGTGTTTGGGTTACAGTAGGGATAGGGTTAGAACTAGGTATAGAGCTAGGGCGATAGTTAGGTTTATTCTTAAGGCTAGGGTTAGGGTTAAGTTTAGGCATAAATTAGGGCTAGGTATGTGTCTAGGATTGGTGTTAGGGTTAGGCCTATGGTTAGGGCTATGTTTAAGATTAGGTTTAGGTTTAGATTTAGGGGAAGGGATGTGGTTATAGCTAGGTTTAGGGCTAGGCCGATGATTAGAATTAAGTTTAGGTCTAGAGTTAGGTTTGTGTTAGAATTAAGGTGAGATTTGGTGTTAGGATGAGGGCTAGGGTTTGTGTTAGAGTTAGAGCAAGTTTTAGTGATAGGAATAATGTCAAATTTAGGGTTACAGCTAGGGATAGTTATAGCGTTAGATTCATGGCTAGGTCTAATATTAGGTTTAGGGAAAGGCCTACGTTAAGAATAAGGTGTATTTTTAGGATCAGGGTCAGGTTTCGATTTTGTGTTAGGTTAATTTTTAGGGTTAGAGCTCAAATTAGCATTAGGGTTAGAGCTCAAATTAGCATTAGGGTTAGAATTAGGGTTAGGTTTATGGATAGGTTTAGGTTTAGAATTCAGGTTAAGATTAGGGTAATTGTAGGGTTAGGGTTAGTGATAGGGTTAGGGTTAGGCCTAGGTTTAGCATTTGGGTTACAGTTACTGTTAGGGTAATGGATAGCATTAGAGCTAGGGTTAGGGCTAGGGTTTTTGATAGGATTAGGGCTTGAGTTAGGGTTAGGGCTAGGTCTAGGTTTAGGTTTTGTGTTTGGTTTAGGGTTCAAGTTCGGTTTTGAGATAGGGTTAGTGCTAGGGTGAGGGTTAGGTTTAGGATTATGTCTAGGGTTAGATTTAGGTTTAAGGTTAGGGTTAGTGTTAGGGTTAGGGCTATGGTTATGTTTAGGGTTAGGTTAATGTATAGCATTAGATGTCGGTTTAGGTTTAGGGGTAGTTTTAGGTTTAGGGTTTCTGTTTAAGGTAGGGCTAAGATTATCATTTTTGTTAGTGTAATGGTTAGGGTTAGATGTAAGGCTAGGATTAGTGGTAGTTTCAGGTTTAGGGTTAATGTTAGGTTTTGGGCTATGGTTAGTGTTAGAGTAATGATTAGGTTTTTATCTAGGGTTAAGGCTACAATGAGTGTTAGGTTTAGGGTTAGGTCTAGGTTTAGGTTTACATTAATGATTAGAGCAAGGGTTATCATTAAGATTAAAGTTTGGTTTAGGGTAATGGATAATTTTTAGGGAGATAGTGTTAGGGATAGTGTTAACATTATTAGGGCTAGGATTAGAATTAGGTTTAGGGATAGTGCTAGGGTTATGTTTAGGGTTCGATTTTGGGTTTTATCTAGGGTTAGGTCTAAGGCGAGGATTAGGGTTAGAATGAGGTTTAGGCTTACCGTAAGGGATAAGTTTAGGTTAGGATTAGGGTTACGCTTTGGGCTAGATTTAGGCCTACATTTTGTGTTAGGTTTAGAGCAAGTTTTAGTGCTATGGTAATGTAAATGTTATGTTTACTGTTATGGCTAGGTCTAGTGTTAGGTTTAGGTTTCAGTTAGGATCAGTTCTATAGCTAGGATTAGTGTTAGTGTCAGGGTCTGTGTTTGGATTAGGGTTAGGGTTAGGGCTAGAGCCAGAATTAGGATTGTTTTTGTCTAGAGATATGGTTAATATTTGGCTTAGGTTAAGGATTATCCTTAGAGCTAGGGCTAGTTTTTTATTTAGGTCTTGGTTAAAGATATGGCTAAATTTAGGATTAGGTTTAATCTAGGGCTAGTGTTAGGGTGAGGTTTAGATATAGGGTTATGGGTAGGGCTAGTGTTAGGGTTTGATTTAGATTCAGAGTCAGAATAAGGTTCAGGGTTAGGGTTAGAATTTGGGTTCTAACAAGAATGATGGCTAGGGTTAGGACTAGTAATAGTAATAGGACTAGGGTTACGACTAGTAACAGGGTCAGAATAAGGTTCAGGGTTAGGGTTATAATTTGGGTTCTAACAAGAATGATGGCTAGGGTTAGGACTAGTAATAGGGTTAGGATTTGGGTTAGACTAAGGATTAGTTTTAGGACTAGGGTTAGCATTAGAGTTGGGTTTTGGCTAGGATACCGTATAAGGTTAGAGCTAGGGTTAGAGCTAGGGTTCAGGTTAGGGTTAGGGCTAGTGTTAGGGTTAGAGTTAGGGTGAATGCTAGGGTTAGGTATCAGATTTGGGCTAGGATTAAGTTAGCATTAGGTTTAGGGTTACAGCTAATATATGATCTAGGGTTATGATTAGAACTAGTTTTAGATTTATGGTTAGGACCAGGTCTAGTGTTAGGTTAAGGTTTAGGTTTAGGGTGATGTTTAGAGTTAGGGTTAGGGCTAATTTTAGAGACCGTTAATCTTAACCCTGAAGGGTTAAGATTAGGACTCAAATTAGCACTAGGCTTAGGGATAGATATAAGGTTAGGGTTTGATTTAGGTAAATGTTTATGGTTAATGTTATGGCTCAGTTATTTTTAGGTTTAAGCCTATGGTTATGGATAGTTTTAGGATTAGCGTTAGGTTTAGGGTTAGGTTAGTGTTAGTGATAGGTTTAGGTGTAGAATTAGGGTTAGATTTAGTGTTAGGTTTAGATCTAGGGTTGAGGCAAGTTGTAAGGTCAGGGCTAGGGTTATTCTAGGCTATGGCTAGGAATAAGGTCACGGTAAGTGATAGGGTTAGAATTAGGGCTAGGGCTAGTGCGAGAGTTATAGTTAGTGTTACAGCTAGTATTAGGTTTAGGTTTAGGATTTGGGCTAGGGTTAATGTTAGGTTTAGTCCTAGGGTTAATGTTAGGGCTAGGTTTGGTGTTAGGGTTAGGGATTGGGTTAGGTTTAGTGTAAGCAATGGGGTTATAACTAGGTTTAGGGCTAGGAAAAGGGTTAGAATTAGGGTTAGTTTTATGATTTAGGCTAAGTTTTGGGCTAGGATGAGAGCTAGTGTTCGTGTTAGCATTAGGGCTAGGATTAGGGCTAGGTTTAATGTCAGGTCTAGGGTTACATTAGAGATAGGCTTCGGTTTATGTTTATGGTTAGATCTAGTGCAAGGGTTAGCTTTAGGGTAAGGGTCAAGTTTACAGCTATGTGTATTATTAGGGTCAGTGTCTGGCTTAAGGTTTGGTTTAGGTTAAGGTTTAGGTTTAGGTCTTGAATTAGCATTAGGGTTAGACTTAGGTTTATGGTAATGGATTGGCTTAGGATTAGGATTCAGTTTAGTTTCAGGGCAATGGATAGGTTTAGGGATTGTGATTATGTTAGGATTAAGTTTAGTATTAGCATTAGGGTTAGAATTATGTTTAGGGTAGTGGATAGAATTAGAGCTAGGGTTAGGGCTAGGCTTATGGTTAGGATTAGGATTAGGGTTAGGGTAGTTGATATAATTAAAACTATGGTTAGGGCTATGGTTAATGTTAGTATTAGGGCTAGTGTTAGGTTTGGGTTTGGGATAGGGCTAGGGTTATGTTAAGGGTAAAGGTTAGGCTTTGAGCCAGGGTTAGGTCTAAAGTGAGGCTTAGGGTTAGGTTTAGGGCTATGTTTAGTGTAAGTGTTAGGTTTCAGGTAGGGGTCAAATTTAAAGCTAGGGTTATTATTACGGTAACGGTAGGTTTAGGGTTTTGTTTAGGTTAGGGTTTAGGGTTAGAACTCGAATTAGCATTAGGGTTGGGTTAGGGTAATGATAGGGGTTTGTGTAGGGTTCAGGTTAGATTTAGTATAATGGATAGTGTTATGGTTAAGTATAGGGTTAGATTTAGACCTAGAATTAGCATTATAATTAGGGTTATGTTTAGGGTAATTGGTAGGGTTAGAGTTAAATTTAGGTCTAGGGTTATGGACAGGATTAGGACTAGGGTTAGGATTAGGGTTATGGTTTTGTTTTGTGTTAAGTTTAGGGCTAGAATTACGGCTAGGGCAAATGTCACGACTAGGATTATTGCTAGGGTTAGATTTAGGGTTAGGTTTAGGGCTAGGTCTATTATAAGGGTTAGGTTTAGGGGTAGTGTCAGGGTTAGAGATAGGTATATTATCATGGGAAGGGGCAGAGTTAGAGTTTGGGTTGTGTTAAGGTTTTGGGTTAGGGCTTGAATTAGCATTAGGGTTAGAGTTAGGGTAATGCTAGGGTTAGGTTTAGGGTTCAGGTTAGGTTTAGGTAAATGAAATAGGTTAGGGTTAGGGATAAGTTTAGGTTAGGCCTAGGGTTAACATTAGAGTTATGATTATGATTGGGGTAATGGATAGGGTTAGAGCTAGTGATAGGGCTAGGGTTATGTTTAGAATTCTGGCTAGGTTTAGGGTAAAGTTTAGGGCTATGTTCTGGCTTAGGGTTAGGTTTAGTGTTAGGTTTAAAGCTAGGGTTAAGGCTTGGATTCGGGCTTGGTTTAGGTTTGGTTAGGGCTAGGATTAGGGCTATGACAATGTATGAACTAGTGTTGCAATTAGTGCTTGTTTTAGGATTAGGGTTAGGGCTAGGTCTGGTGTTATGGTTAGTTTTAGGGTTAGGGTGATGTTTAGAGCAAGGTTTATTGTTACAGTTCTTGTCAGAATCAGGGTTAGTTTTAGGATTAGGGTTAGAAATCAAATAAAGTTAGTACTAGTTGTAGGGTTAGGATTTGGTTTAGGGATATAGGTTGGTTTTTTGGGGGGCTAGGGCTATGGTTACGGCTAGATTATGGATTAGCATCAGAATTAGGCTAGTGTTAGGTTGAGATTTAGGCTTAGGTTTAGGGTTAGATTTTGAGTTAGGGTTATATCTAGGGTTAGGGCTAGGGCTAGGGTAAAGGTGAGGGTTAGATTTATGGTAACGAATATGGTTAGAACTAGGGATATTGCTAGGACGAGAATTGGAATTAGTCATAGTAGTAGTTTTAGGGTTATGGTTAGAGTTAGGGCTAAATTATGGCTAGGATTAGGGCTAGAGTTAGGGTTAGGGTTAGGGCCTCATTAGGGCTAGTATTAAGGCTAGGTTTAGTGTTAGATTTAAACTAAGGGGTTGGGCTAGAGTTAGGGTTAGCATTGGTGTTAAGGTTAAGTTTAGGGGAATGGGTGAGGTTATAGCTAGCTTTAGGGATAGGGTGAGTGTTAGGATTACGCCTAGGGTTATGTTTCAGATTAGGATTAAGGCTAGGTTTAAGGCTAGGTTAAGGGCTAGGGTTTATGTTAGGGTTATGGCTAGGACCAGGTCTAGAGCTAATATCAGGTCTAGGGTTAACGTTAAAAATAATTTTAGGATTAAGTTGTGGCTAGGTCTATGTAAGAGTTAGGTTTGGGTTAAAGGTCAGCTTTAGAGCTAGGGTTATTAGTAGGGTCAGGGTCAGGGTCAGAATTAGCATTTGGTTTAGTTAATGTTTAGTATTAAGGCTGAAATTAGCATTAACTTTAGGTTTAGGATTAAGGTAATTGATAGGGTTTAGTTTAGTTTTCAGTTAAGGTTTAGGGTAATGGATGAGTTAGGTTTAGCAATCGTGTTAGTGTTACCATTAGGGTTAGGGTTATGTTTAGTGTAATGGATAGGTTTATTGCTAGAGTTAGGGCTAGGTTATGGTTTGGATTAAGTCTAGGATTAGGGTTAGGTTTAGGGATAGGGATAGGATGTGATTTGGTGTAAGTATTAGGTTTAGGGAAAGTGTTAGGTTTAGGGCTAGGATTATGGTTATGTTAGGATAAGCAATAGTGTTTGAGCTAGAGTTAGAGCTAAGACGAGTGTTAGTTTTAGTATTAGGTCTAGGTTTACAGTTATGATTAGAGTTAGGTTTAGTGTTAAGGATGGGGTTTTAATTAGGGTTAGGGTTAGGGTAATGGATATGGTTAGAGCTAAAGTTCAGGCTAGGCTTAACATTAGGATTAGGAATAGGGTTAGGGATAGGTTTTAGGATAGAGCTAGTGTTATGTTTAGTGTAAAGCTTAGGCTTTGAGCTAGGGTCAGGTCTAAAGCGAGGCTTAGGTTAGGGCTATGTTTAGGGCTAGGGTTAGGCTGATGGTTATGCTTAGAGCTAAGTTTAGGCCTAGGATTAGGGCTAGTTTTTATGTTAGGTTTAGCGCTATGTTTTATGTTAGGTTAAGGCCTGGGGTTAGGACTATGGGTAATGTAAAAGCTAGGGTTAGGTTTAGGGCCTGTTTTAGGGTTAGGGTTAGGGCTAGATCTAGTTTAGGTCTAGGTTTTTAGTTAGTGTCATGTTTAAATCTAGGTTCTGTGTTAGAATTAGGGTCAGTTTTGGGGATAGGGTTAGGGTTAGGGTTAGAGCCAGAATTAGGAGTAGTTTTAGGTCCAGGGGTAGGGTAAGTGTTCAGTTTAGGTTAAGGGTTATTGTTAGTGCTAGTGCTAGTTTTTTGTTTAGATCTAAGTCTAGAGTTATAGCAATATTAAGATTAGCTTTGGGTCTAGGTCTAGTGTTAGGCTTAGGTATAGGTATAGGTATAGGGTTTCCATTAGGGCTATTGATAGGGTTTAGTTTAGGTTTAGGGTCAGGTTTAGACCTAGGGTTACTGTTAGGGTCAGATTAGGTTCAAGGTTAGGTTTGCTGGTAGAATGAGGGCTAGAGTTAATACTAGTATTATGATTAGATTTTAAGTTAGGCAAAGGATTAGGATTAGGACTAGGGTTAGCATTTGGGTTAATGGTTGGATTAGCGTAAGGAACAGGGTTAGAGTTAGGGTTAGGGATAGTGTTAGGGTTAGGGTTAGGGCTAATATTATGGTTAAAGCTAGGGTTAGGGCTCAGATTAGGGGTAGAATTTGTGTTAGGGTTAAGGCTACCGTTAGGACAATGACTAAAGTATGAAGTAGGATTATGATTTAGCTAGTTTTATGGTTAGGTTAAGGCTAGATTGAATGTTAGGGTTAATTTTAGTTTAGGGTGATGTTTAGAGCTAGGATTAGTGTTAGGGTAGGTGTCAGGGTCCGGGTTACGTTTAGAGTTAGTTTTAGGGTTAGTTGTATGGTTAGGGTTTGATTTAGGTTAAGGGTTAAGATTAGGGCTATGGCTTGGTTTTGGTTTATGGCTAGGGCTAGGGCTAGGGCACGTTTTAGGATTAGCGTTATGGTTAGGGTTAATGTTAGGATTTGGTTTATGCTTAATTTTACAGTTAAATTTTGAGTTAGGTTTAGATTTAGACCTAGGCTTAGATCTAGGATTAGGATTAAGGCTAAGGATAGAACTAGGGCTAGGGCTAGAACAGGGGTTAGATTTAGTCTTATTGCTAGTTTTAGGGTGAGGATAAGATTAAATGAAGGCTAGGATTAGTACTAGGCTTTGTGTTAGGCCTGGCTTTAGGGTGAGGGTTAGGGTTATGTTTAGAGCTATGGTTAGTTTTTGGGTATAGGATGAGGTTATATGTAGGTTTAGGGCTAGGGTGAGGAGTAGATTTAGGGTTAGGGCTGAAGTTATGTTTCAGGCTAGGATGAAGCCTAGCTTTAGGGCTAGGATTATGGCTAGGGCTAATTTCAGGTCTAGTGTTACAATTAAAAATAATTTTAGGTTTTGGTTTATGGCTAGGTCTAGTGTAAGTGTTAGGTTTATGTTTAGGGTCAGGTTTGAGCTAAGCATACTCTTAGGGTCAGAGTTGCGATTAGTGTTTTGGATAGGTTAAGGTTTAATGTTAGGGCTTGAATTGGCATTAGAATTAGGATTAGGGTAAAAATAGTGTTAGGTTTAGGTTTCAGGTTAGGTTTAGGGTAATGGATAGGGTTAGGATTAGGGATACTGTTAGGTTTAGGCCCAGTTTTAGCATTAGGGTTAGGGTTATGGTTAGGATAATGGATAGGGTTAGAGATAGGGGTAGGATTAGGGTTATTGTTACTATTATTGATAGGATTAGGCTTAGGGTTCCGGTTAGGGTTAAATCTAGGGTTACTGCTAGGGTTATAGTTACGATTAGTGATAGGGTTATTGTAGGGATAGTGCTCGGAATAAGGCTAGGTTTTGGTTTAAGTTAAGGCTAGATTTAGGGTAACGGGTAATGTAAGTACCTTGGTTGCGATTAGGGCTAATTTTAGAGTTAGGATTAGGCCTTGGTCTATTGTTAGGTTTAGGTATAGGGTTAGGGTGATATTTAGAGCTAGGGTTAGTGTTAAGGTCAGAGTCAGGTTCAGGGTTAGTTTTAGGGTTTGGCTGAAAATTCGAATTATGACTAGAGTTCTGGATAAGTGTAGGGTTGGGGTTTAGTTTTTATTAAGGGATAGGTTTAGGTGTATGGCTTATTTTTTTTTTTTTTTTAGGGCTAGGGTTAGTGCTAGTTTTAGGATTAGCATTAGGGTTAGGGCTAGTGTTATGTTTAGGTTTAGGCTAAGGGTTAGGTTTAGATTTATAGTTAGGGTTAGATCTAGGGTTGCTGCTAGGGCTATGAATAGGGCTAGTGTTAGACCTATGGTTTGGGCTAGGATATGGGTTCCAGTAAAGTATAGGGTTAGAACTAGGGTTTGGACTAAGGTGATAGTTAGATTTAGTCTTTGGGCTAGTGTTAGAGTTAAGGTTAGGGATAGGGCTAAATTAGATCTAAGATTAGGGCTATGGTTGTGTTAGAGTTAAGCCTAGGTTTATGGTTAGGGTTATAATTAATGCTATGTTTAGAACTTGGATAAGGTCTAGGGGTTGTGTTAGAGTTAGGGCTAGTATCATGGCTAAGGCTAATATCAGGTCTAAGGTTATGCTTATGGATAGTTTTGGGGTTAGTTTTATGGCTAGGTCTAATGTAAGGGTTAGGTATTGGGTAAGAGTGTGGTTTAGAGCTAGGGGAATTATTAGGGTCAGTGTCAGTGTTAGGGTTTGGGTTAGGTTTGAGTTTAGGTTTAGGGCTCGAATTATCATTAGGGTTAGGTATAGGGTAATGATTGGATTAGGACTAGGGTTCAGGATAGGTTTAGGGTAATTGATAAGTTTAGGGATTGTGATATGTTTAGGGTTAGGCCTAGGGTTAGCATTAGGGTAAAGGTTGTGTTTAGGTTAATTATATATTTAGACTTAAGTTTAGGGCTAGGATAATGGTTAAAATTAGGTCTTGATTTAGGGTTAGGGTGAGGGTAGAATTAGGGTTAGGTTAAAGTTATGTTTAGTTTAAGGGTTAGGTTCTGAGCTATGGTTATGGCTAGGCTGAATGTTAGGTTCAGGATTAGGTCTAGGGATAGGATTACGGTAGTTTTTGGGTTAGGGTTATGGTTAGGATTAGACCTGGGATTAATGGTAATGTCAGTAAAAGGGTCAGAGTTAGTGTTATGGTTTTGGATAGGGTTAGATCTAGAATGAGAGCAAGGGTAAGGGCTATTAATAAGGTTAGTGTTTTGGTTAGCCTAAGGATTAGGGATCGGTCTTTGGTTACCCTTAGGTTTAAGGTTTTTCTTAAGTAAGGAATTGGTTTAGAGCTAGGGTTAGGGCTATGGTTTTCTTTAGAGTTAGGGTTAAAGCTAGGTTTTGGGCTCAGATTAGGCCTAGGTTCTGTGTTAGGGTTAGGGCAAGGGTTAGGGTAATGGATAATGTAAGAACTAGGGTTACCATTAGGGTTAGTTTTAGTGTTAGTGTATGGGTTAGGTTTAGTGTTAGGGTTAAGTTTAAGATAGGGTGATATTTTTAGCTAGGATTCGTGTTAGAATAGAAGTCAGGGTCAGGCTTAGTTTTAGGGATAGAGATAGAACTCGAATTAGGGCTAGGGTTACTGTTAGTGTTCATTTTAAGGTGAGGGCTGTTTTTAGAGCTAGGGTGAGTGTTAGGATATGAGTCAGCATCAGGGTTGTTTTTAAGGTTAGGGTTAGGACTTGAAATAGGGCTACGGTTAGGTCTAGTAGTAGTGTTAGGGTTTTGTTTAAGTTAAGGTTTAGGGTTAGTGCTAACACTTGGTTATGTTTTAGTCCTATGGCTAGGGTTTTGCTAGTGTTAGTGTTAGGCTTAGAATTAGTATTAGGGTTAAAATTGGAATTAGGGTTAGACCTAGGGTTAGGGCTAGAACTAAGGATAGGGCAAGGGTTATGGCTAGATTTAGGGTTATGTTAAGGGATAGGGTTAGAATTAGGGATAGGACTAGGGCGAGAGTTAGTCTATGGACTAGGGTTATGGTTAGGGTTAGAGATAGGACAAAATTAGGTCTAGGATTAGGGCTAGGTTTAATGTTTAGTTTAAGCCTAGGGTTAGGGTTAGGATTAGGGTTAGTGTTAGGTTTAGAGTTTAGACTTAGCATTTAGAGTTTAGGTCTAATGTTATGGCAAAGTTTGTGGTAATGGATGGCTTTATAGCTAGGTTTAGAGGTAGGGTGATGGTTACAATTATGGTTAGGGCTGTGGTTAGGGTTAGGGTTATGATTAAGCCTACATTTAGGGCTAGGAGGAGGGCTAGGGATTTTTTTTAGGGATAGGGCTAGAATTAGTGCTAGGGCTAATTTCAGGTCCAGAATTATGGTTAAATATTGTTTTAGGATTAGGATTATGGGTACGTCTATTGTAAGGGTTAGGTTTAGTGTTAGCATCAGGTTTAGAGCAAGGGGTATTATTAGGGTCAAGTTCTGGGTTAGGGTTTGGGATAGGTTAAGATTTAAAGTTAGGGCTTGAATTAGCATTATGATTAGGGTTATGGTTATGGTAATGTATAGAGTTAAATGTCAGTTTAGGGCTAGGGTTATGGTTATGGTTAGGGCTAGGTTGTGGGTTAAGGTAGTGCTAGGGTTAGCTTTACAGCTAATGTAAGTACTAATGTTATGAATACAGGTAATTTTAGTGTTTAGGGCAGGTTTACTTTTAGGGTTAGTTTTAGGTTTAGGGTGATGTTTAGACCTCAGGTTAGTTTTATGGTCAGAGTAAGGGTCAGGGTTAGTTTTAGGGTTTGGCTTAAAACTCGAATTAGGGATGGGGTTATGGCTAGGTATAGGGTTAGAGCTTGGTTTTGGTTAATGGTTATGGTTAGAGCTTTGGCTCGATTTGGTTTTAGGGCTAGGGTTAGGGTTAGTGAATTTTTTAGGATTAGTGTTAGGGTTAGGACTAGTGTTAGGAATAGGCTTAGGCTGCTCTTTAGGGTTAAATTTAGAGTTATGTTTTTATCTAATGTTAGTTGTAGGGCTAAGGATAAGGCAAGGGTTATGATTAGGATTTGGTATAGAATTAGGTTTATGGGAAGGGATAGGATTAGAATTAGTGATAGGGCCAGTGTGAGAGTTAGAGTTATTCTTGGGGTTAGGGTTAGGGTTAGGGGTAGGACTAAATTATGGATAGGGTTAGTGTTAGGTTTAGGGTTAGAGCTAGTTTTAGAATTAGCATCAGGGCTAGGGATAGTTTTAGGCTTAGGCATCGAGTTAGGGTAAGAATTAAAGTTAGGTTTCAATCTAGTGTTAAAGCTAGGGCTAAGGGTAGGGCAATTGTGATGAAAAGGGTTAGGGTTAGAGTTAGGATTACGTTTAGGGTAAGGGATGTGCTTATTGCTTGGTTTAGGGCTACAGAAGGGGTAGTATAAGGGTTATGGCTATACTTATGGTTATGGTTATGATTAAGGCAGGCTTTATGACTAGGATGAGGTTTAGGGTTTTTGTTAGGGTGAGAGATAGTATTAGGGCTACGGCTAATGTCAGGTCTAGGGTTATAGTTAGGGCTAGATTTAGTGTTAAGTTTATGGCTTGGTCCAGTGTAAGGATTAAGTTTAGGGTAAGATTCAGGTTTTTATCTAGGGTTATTTTTAGGATTAGGTTCAGGGTTAGGGTTTGGGTTATGTTAGGGTTTAGGTTTAGGGTAATGACAGGCTTAGTTATAGGGTTTAGGTTTGGCTTAGTGTAATGGATAGCATTAGGCTTAGGCCTAGCGTTAGCTTAAGAGTTAGGGTTATTGTTAGGGTAATGGATAGGTTTAGATTTTAGGTTAGGGCTAGGGTTATGTATAGGATTAAGGCTAGTTTTAGGTTAGGGTTAGGTTTAAGTTTAGGGTTAAAGCTAGGTTTACTATTCGGTTTAAAGCTACATTTTGGGTTAGGTTAGAGCTAGGGTTAAGGCTATGGCTAATGTATGAAGTAGGGTTATGTTTAGTGCTAAGTATAGGGTTAGGTTTAGGGCTACGTCTATTTTTAGGTTGAGGTTTACAGTGTTGATGATGTTTTGAGCCAGGGTTAGTGTTAGCGTAAGAATCAGGGTCAGGGTTAATTTTCTGGTTAGGGTTAGGACCAGAAATAGGATATGGTTAGGGCTAGGTGTAGGGTTATGATTTGGTTTAGAATAAGGGTTAAGGTTATGGCTATGGCACAGTTTTGTTTTAGGACTAGGGCTTGTGATAGGGCTAGTTTTAGGATTAGTATTAGTGTTAGGGCCAGTGTTAGGTTTAGTTTTAGGCTTAGGTTTAGGGATAGATTTAGAGTTAGGGTTAGATCTAGGGTCATGGCCAGGGCCAGGAATAGGGCTAGGGTTAGACCAAGGGTTAGGGATAGGATTAGGGTTCTAGTAAGGGAAATGGTTTGATCTAGGGTTAGGGTTAGGGTGAGAGTTAGAGTAATAGTTAGTCTTTGGGCTAGGGTTAGGGTTAGGGTTAGGGATAGGACTAAATTAGAGCTAAGACTAGGGCTAGGGTTAGTGTTAGGGTTAGGCCTAGGTTTTGGGTAAGGGAAAAAATTAAGGATATGTTTAGGGCTAGGATAACGGATAGGGTTTGTGTTATGGTTAGGGCTAGGTTTATGGCTATGGTTAATATCACATCTAGGGTTAAGGTTAGGAATAGTTTTAGGGTTAGTTTTATTGCTAGGTCTAGTGTTAAGGGTTAGGTAGGTAAAGAGTCAGGTTTATAGCTAGGGGAATTATTAGGGTCATGGTTAGTATTAGGGTTTGGTTTAGTTTTGAGGTTAGGATTAGGGCTCGTATGAGCATTCGGGTTATGGTTAGTGTAATAATTGGAGTAGGTTTAGGGTTCAGGGTTGGTTAGGGTATTTGATAGGTTTGGGGAAAGCAATAGGGTTAGGGTTAAACCTAGGGTTAGCATTATGGTAAGGGTTATGCTTAGGGTAATGGACACAGAGTTAAGGTTAGGGCTAGGGTTAAGGTTAAAATTCGGTCTTGTGTTAGGGTTAAGATGATGGTTAGAACTAGCATTACCTTTAGGGTTATGTTTAGCATAAGGATTTGGTTCTGACCTTTAGTTAGGGCTAGGCTGAAAGTTAGGTTTAGAGTTAGGTCTAGGGATAGGATTATGGTAAATTTGGGGTTAGGGTTGGGCTTAGGGTTAGACTTAGGTTTAGTGTTAGGGTCAGAATAAGGATCAGGGTTAGAGTGAGGTTTTGGGATAGTGTTAGAGCTAAAACAAAGGCTAGGGTTAGGACTATTAATAGGGTTAGTGTTTTGGTTAGTCTAAAGACTAGAGATAGGTCTGGGGTTACTCTTATGTTTAGGGTTTCACTTAGCGAAAGGGATTGATTTAGATCTAGGGTTAGGGCTATGGTTAGGGTTAGAGTTAGAGTTAAAGCTAGGTTTAGGGCTCAGTTTAGGGCTAGTTTTTGTGTTAGGGTTAAGGCTAGGATTAGGGCAACAGCTAATATAAGATCTAGGGTTACCTTTAGGGTTAGGGTTAGGAGTAGTTTGAGTGCTAGGGTTAGGTTTAAGGATAGGTGATATTTATAGCTACGGTTCTTGTTAGGATAGGAGTCAGGGTCAGAGTTAGTTTAGGGTTAGCGTTAAGACTAAAATTATGGCTATTTTTAATGTTAGTGTTCAGTTTGAGTTTAGGACAGTGTTTAGATCTATGGAGAGTGTTAGAATATGAGAGAGGGTCAGGGTTAGTTTTAAGATGAGGCTTAGGACTCGAATTAGTGCTAGGTTTAGGTCTAAGTGTAGTGTTAGTGTTTGGTTTAAGTTAAGATTTAGGGTTAGGGCTATTGCTTGGTTTTGGTTTACTACTAGGATTGGGTTAGGGCTAGTTTTACAATTATCATTGGGGTCACGGCTACTGTTAGTGTTAGGCTTAGGCTTAGGTTTAAGGTTAGATTTAGAGTTATGGTTAGAGCTTGGACTAATTTTAGGCAAGTGTTAGGGCTAGTGTTAGGTTTATGGTAGCAGACAGGGATAGAACTAGGGCTAGAGCAAGAGTTAGTTAGTCTTAGGTCTGGGGTTAAGAAAGGGTTAGATATAGAGCTAAATTAGAGCTGGGATTAGGGATAGGTTTTGTGTTTGGCTTAAGCCTAGGGTTAGGGTTAAGGTTAGTTTTAAATTTAGAGTAAGGGATGAAATTATACCTAGATTTACATGTAGGGTGAGGGTTAAAATTAGGGTTATGTGTAGGGCTAGAGATAGGGTTATGATTTAGGCTAGGTTTAGGAAAAGAATGAGGGCTAGGTGTGTTATTAAGGTTAGGTCTAGGATTAGGGCTAGGGATAATTTCAGGTCCAGAATTATGGTTAAAGATAGTTTTAACATTAGGTTTATGGCTAACTCTAGGCTAAGGGTTAGGTGCTGGGTTATGGTCAAGTTTAGAGATAGGCGTATTATTAGGGTCAAGGTCTGGGTTAGGGTTTGAGATACGTTAAGGTTTCAATTTTTAGCTTGAATTAGTTTTAGGTTTAGGGTAAGGGTAATTGTAGGGTTAGATATAGGATACAGGCTAGGTTTAGGATAATGGAAGCATTAGGATTCAGGATAGGGTTAGGTTTATGCTTAGGGTTATCATTATGGTTTGGTTTATGGTTATGTTAATGGATAGAGTTAGAGATAAATTTAAGGCTAAAGTTATGATTACAATTAGGGCTAGTGTTAGGATTAGGTTAGGTTTACAGCTAGGGTTAGGGCTCTGATTAGGGCTAGGTTTTGGGTTATGTTGGGATAGGGTTAGGTTTACAGTTAATTTAAGTACTAGGTTCAAAATTAGGGCTACATTTAATGTTTTAGTGCTAGGTTTAGTGTAGGGTTAGGTTAATTGTTAAGGTGATGTTTAGAGCTAGACATATTAGGGTCAGTGTGAGGTTCAGGTTTAGTTTTAGGGTTCGGCTTCCAACTCAAATAAGTCTAGGTTTAGGTCTAGGTGTAAGGTTAGGGTTTGGTTTAGGTTAATGTTTAGGGTTAGAGCTATGTCTCGGTTTTGTTTTAGGGCTAGGGCTAGCATTACGAATCATTTTAGGATTAGTGTTATGGTTTGGGCTAGTGTTAGGTATAGGCTTAGGCTTCAGGTTAAGGCTAGTTTTAGAGTTACATTTTGCCTATTGTTAGTGGTAGGGATAAGCATAGGGAAAGTGTTAGGAGTAGGGTTATGGCTAGGGATAGGGTTATGATAAGGAATAGGGTTAGAATGAGTGATAGGGCTAATATGAGAGAGTTAGTCTTAGAGCTAGGGTTAGGGTTAGGTTTAGGGATAGGGCTAAATTACAGCTAGGGTTATGTTAGGACTAGGGTTAGGGCTAGTTTTAGGCTTAGGCTTAGGCATCAAGTTAGAATTAGATTTAGAATTAGATTTTGATCTAGGGTTAGTGCTAGGGCTAAGGATAAGGCAAGGGTTACCAATAGGGTTAGGGTTAGAGTTAGGGTTTAATTTAGGGTAAGGGATGTGGTTATAGCTAGGCTTAGGGCAAGGGCGAGGTTTAGTATTAGGGTTAGCATTATGATTAAGGCTTTGTTTAGGTCTATGATGAGTACTAGTGTATGTTTTAGGGTTAGAGATAGTATTAGGGCTATGGCTAATGTCAGGTTTATTGTTACAGTTAGGGATAGATTTAGTGTTAGTTTTTTGGCTTGGTTCAGTGTAAGGGTTGAGTTTTTGGATAGGGTCAGGTTTAGATCTAGGGTTATTTTTAGAATCAGGGTCAGAATTAGGGTTGGGTTAATTTAGTGTTTAGGTACAGGGCTCAAATTAGTGTTAGATTTAGGGTTAAGGTAATGACAGCGTTAGGTTTAGGGTTTAGGTTTGGTTTAGTGTAATGTATAGGGTTAGAGTTAGGCCTAGGGTTATCAGAAGGGTTAGGGTTATCATTAGGGTAATGGATAGGGTTAGCCCTAAGGTTTTGGATAGCCTAAGGTAATGGATAGGGTTATCCCTAAGGTTTTGGTTATCATTAGGGTAATGGATAGGGTTAGCCCTCGGTTTTGTTTTAGGGCTAGGGCTAGCATTACGGATAATGTATAGGATTAGGGCTAGTGTCTGGGTTAGGTTTCAGTTTAAGTTCAGGGTTAAAGTTAGACTTAGGACTAAGATTAAGGCTAGGTTTTGGGTTAGGTTAGGGCTAGGGTTAAGGCTACTGCTAATGTATGAAGTAGGTTTATGATTAGAGCTAGTTATAGGTTTAGAGTTAGGTCTAGGTCTAGTGTTAAGTTTAGGTTTACGGTGATGATGATATTTAGAGCCAGGGTTAGTGTTATGGTCAGAGTCAGGGTCAGGGTTAGTTTTTGGGTTATGGTTAGACTATAATTAGGGATAGGGTTAGGGCTAGGTGTAGGGTTAGAATTTGGTTTAGGTTAAGGCTGAAGGTTAGTTCTATGACTTGGTTTTGTTTTAGGGCTAGGGTAAGGTTAGGGATAGTTTTATGATTAGTCTTATGGTTAGGGCTAGTGTAAGTGTGAGATTTATGCTTAGGTTAAGGATTAGAGATAAGAGTAGAGTTATTGTTAGGTTTAGTCGTAGGTTTAGGGTTAAATTTAGAGTTAGGTTTAGATCTAGATTTTGTGATAGGGCTAAGTATAGGGCTTGGTTAGGGCTACGTTTAGGGCTAGGTATATGGTGATGGTAAGGAATACTGTTAGAACTAGGTATAGGTCTAGTGTGAGAGTTAGAGTTAGTCTTAGGGATAAGGTTAGGGTTAAGGATAGGGCTAAATTACGTCTTGGATTAGGGCTAGGGTTAGTGTTAGGGTTAGCCCTAGGTTTAGGGCTAGGGTTAGTGTTAGGTTTAGGGTTAGGTTAGTTTTAGGGTAAGGGATGGGAATATAGCTAGTTTTAGGACTAGGGTGAAATTAGGGTTAAGGTTAGGGTTAACATTGGGGTAAGGGTTATGATGAAGGTGAGGTTCCTTGCTAGGATTTGGGCTATGTTTTGTATTAGGGTTAAGGCTAGATTTGAACTAGGGCTAAAGTCAGTTCTAGGGTATGGTTAGGGATAGTTTTATGGTTAGGTTTATGGCTAGGTCTATTGTAAAGTTTGGGTTTCTTGTTAGGGTCAGGTTTAGAGCTATGGGTTTTATTAGAGTCAGGGTCAAGTTTAGGGTAGTAGTTAGGTTAAGATTTAGGGCTCAAATTAGTTTTATATTTAGGGATTGGATAATGACACAGTTAGGTTTAGGGTTCAGGTTAGGTTTAGGTTAATAGATAGAATTAAGGCTATAGTTAGGAATAGGTTTCCGCCTAGGGTTAGCATAAGGATTATAGTTGTCTTAGGGTAATGAATATGGTTAGAGCTAGGGTTAGGGCTAGGATTATGGTTAGGATTAGTTCTAGGGTTAGGCTTAGGGTTATAGTTAGGGCTAGGGTTATTGTTAGGGTAAACTTTAGTGTTAAATCTTAGGTAGGGCTTGAATTATGGCTAGGTTTTGTGATCGGTAAGGTTAGGGCTATGGATAATGCAAGAATTAGTGTAATGATTAAGACTAGTTTTCTGGTTAACGTTAGGGCTAGGTGTAGTTTTAGGGTTAGTTTTAAGGTTAGGGTGAAGTTTAGAACTAGGGTTGGTGTTAGTGTCAGGGACATTGTTCAGGTAGGGTAATGGTTAGGGTTAAAGCCAGAATTAGGACTAGGGTTAGGTCTAGAGGTAGGTTTAGTGTTTGTGTTAGGTTAAGGGTTATTTTTAAGGCTATTTGTAGTTGGTCTTTAGGTCTAGAGCTATAGTTATGGCTAGATTTAGGATTACATTTAGGTGTAGGGCTAGTGTTAGGGTAAGGTTTAGGTAAAGGTTACTAGAAGGGCTAGTATTACGGTTCAGTTTAGGGTCAGGTTTAGATTTAGAGCTAAGATTAGTGTTAGCATTAGAATAATGGTCAGGGTTAGCTTTAGGGTTTGGGTTATGGTTAGATGTAGAATGAAGGCTAGGGTTAGGACTACTTATAGAGTTAGGTTTTTGGTTATACTAAGGATTAGTGCTAAGAATATGGTTAGCATTACGGTGAGGGTTTGGCTTAGGGTAAGCGATAGGGTTAGAGCTAAGATTAGGTCTAGGGTTAGAGTTAGGTTTAGGGTTAAAGCTCGTTTTAGGGCTCGGATTAGGGCTAGTTTGTATTAGGGTGTTGTAAGAAATAGGGTTATAATTAGGGTTAATTTTATGGTTGAGTTTAGTGCTAGGCCTATTGATAGGGTTAGTTTTAAGTTTAGAGTGATGATTAGAGCTAGGTTTAGTGTTTGGATATGAGTCAGGTTCATGGTTAGGTTTAGTGTTAGGGCTGGTGTAGGGTTAGGGTTTAGTCTAGGGTAAAGATTAGTGTTAGGGTATGGCTCAGTTTTCTTTTAGGGCTAGGGCTAGGGTTAGTGCTAATTTTAGGAATAGCATAAGGGTTAGAGTTAATTTCAGGGTTAGGCTGAGGCCTCAGTTTAGAGTTAGTTTTAGAGATAGGTTAGTGCTAGGGCAAGTATTATGACTAAGGTTAGGGCTTGGGTTAGGGTTACAGTAAGGGATAGGTTTAGAGGTAGGGATAGGTCTTGTGTGAGAATTATAGTTAGTCTTAATTCTAGTGTAAGGGTTAGGGTTAGTAATAGGGCTACATTAGGGATAGGATTAGGGATAGGTTTAATATTAGGGTTAGGGCTAGAGTTAGGGTTATGATTAGGGGTAGGGCTAGGGTTAGGGGTAGTGTAAGGGTTAGGGTTTAAGCTACAGTTAGGTCTATGGGAGTGTTAGGTTTAGTGTTAGGTCTAGGTTAGGTTTATGGCTATGATTAGGATTAGGCTTTGGGTTAGGGCTAGGGTTTTCATTAGGATAGGGTTAGTTTTAGAGTCATGTATTGGATTTGATGTAAGATTAGGTTTTGGGTTAAGTTTAGGTTATGGTTAAATTTTGGTTCAGGGATAGGTTTAGTTTTGATTTATGGTAATGTTTAGGGTTATGTTGGCAAGGGTTAGGTTTAGGGTTAATTTGAGGATTAGGTATATGATTAGGGTTAGGGATAGGGTTAGGTTTAGGGCTAGGATTATTATTAGGGTTAGGGTTAGGTTTAGGGTAATATTAGTTTTAGAGCTAGGGTTAGTACTAAGGTTAAGTTTAGGATTAGGGCTAGTTTTAGGTTTATGTTTATGAATAGGACTAGGGTTATGTTTAGGCTAAGGTTTAGGCTTTGAGCTAGGGTTATGTCTAAGGTGAGGGTTAGGGTTAGGGCTACATTTACGATTATGGTTATGCTTAGGTTAGGATTAGGCCTCAGAATGGGGCAAGGTTTTGTGTTAGGTTTAGGCCCTGGGTTAAAGCTATGTGTATTATAAGATCTAGGGTTCTGATTAGAGCTAGTTTTATGGTTAGGGTTATGTCTATGTCTAATATTAGGTTTAGGTTTTGAGTTAGGTTCAGGTTTAGAGCTAGGTTTAGTGTTAGTGTTAGGGTCAGTGCTCAGGTTAGAGTTAGGTTTAGGTTGAAAGCCAGAATTAGGACTAGGTTTAGGTCTAGGGATAGGGTTAGTGTTCGCTTTAGTTTAAGAATTATGTTAGGGCTAGGGCTTAGGTTTTTTTAGGTCTAGGTCTACAGTTATGGCTATATTTAGTATTAGGCTTAGATCTAGGGCTAGTGTTAGGCTTAGGTTTAGGTATAAGTTTACTGGGAGGGTTAGTTATAGGGTCTTTTTTTATGGTTAGGGTCAGATTTAGACTGAGGTTTTGTGTTAGGGTAATGATTTGAGTTAGGGTTTGATCTAGAATGAGGGCTAGAGTTAGGACTAGTAATAGGGTTAGGGTTTGGATTAGGCATTGTATTATGATTAGGACTAAGGTTAGTATTATGCATAGGGTTTGGCTTAGGGTAAGTGATAGAGTTAGAGCTAGGGTTAGGGTTAGGGTCAGGGCTAGGTCTAGGTTTAGGTTTAGGCTTACATCTATGTTTAGGACTCAGATTAGGGCTAGTTTTTCTGTTAGGTTTAGGAATAGAGTTAGGGCTATGGCTAATATAAGAACTAAGGTTATGATAAGAGTTAGTACTTGGTCTAGAACTAGTGTTAGCACTATCTTTTGGGTTAGTGTGATATTTAGAATTAAGGTTAGTGTTAGAATATAAGTCAGAGTCAGGTTTAATTTTAGTACTAGGACAAGAATTAGAGCTAGAAGGTTATGGCTAGGTTTAGGGTTAGGGTTTGGATTAGGTTAACATTTAGGGTTAGGACAATGGCTCAGTTTTGTTTAAGGGATTAGGCTAGGTTTACGGCTAGTTTTAGGATTAGCGATAGTTTTAGGTCTAGTGCTAAGTTGAGGATTGGGCTTAGGGTTAGGTTCCAATGTAGAGTTATGGTTAGATCTAGGGTAGGGTCTAGGGCTAGTTTTGGGGCTAAGGTTAGGGCTTGTGTTAGGTTTATTTTAATGGATAGGGTTAGAACTAGAAATAGAGCTAGGGGGAGAGTTAGAGTTAGTCTTAGGCAAAGATTAGGGGCATTGTTAGTGTTAGGGCTAAATTAGGGCTAGGATTAGTGCTAAGGTTAGTGTTAGGGTTAGGCCTATTGTTAGGGCTAGAGATATGATTTGTGTTAAGATTAGGGTTAGTGATAGGGTTAGAAGAAAGGATGGGGTTATACCTAAGTTCAGGTCTGGGGCTAGGGTTAAAATTAGAGATAGGGCTAGAGTTAGGGTTTGGGTTAGGATTAAGGCTAAGTAAAGGCCTAAGATGAAGACTAGTGTTTGTGTTAGGGTTAGGGCTAGGATTAGGGCGGGGGCTAATATCGGGTCTGGATTCATGTTTATGTTTAGTTTTAGGGTTAGGTTATGGCTAGGTCTAGTGTAAGAGTTAGGCTTACGTTAAGGGTCACATTTAAAGCTAGGTGTATTATAGGGCCAGGGTTCGAGTAGGGTTTGGTTTAGGTTAAGAATTAGAGTTAAGGCTTGAATGAGAATTAGGGATTTCGTTAGGGTTCAGGTTAGGGTAATTGATAGGGCTAGGTTTAAGGTTCAGGTTAGGTTTAGAGTACTGAATAGGGATAGTGTTAGCAATAGTGTTAGTGTGAAGTGTAGGGTTAGCATTTGGGTTAGGCTTATCTTTAGGATAATGGACAGGGTTCAAGCTAAGGTTAGGGCTAAAGTTAAGGTTAAATTTAGGTGTAGGTTTAGGGTTAGGCCTACAGTTAGTGTCAGGGTTAGGTTTGCGCTAAGTGTTTGCATTTGAGCTAGGATTAGGGCTAGTGTGAGGGTTAGGGTTAGAGTCAGGGCTCAAGTTAGGGTTAGGGTTAGGGTTATGTTTTGATTAAGGTTAGAGTTTGAGCTATAATTAGGTTTAGGGCGAGGGTTAGGGTTAGGGTTAGGTCTAGGCTTCTTCGTAGGGTTACTATAAGGACTAGGATAAGGGGTATGTTTTGTGTGAGGTTTATGGCTAGCATTAGGGCTAAGGGTAGTGTAAGAGCTAGGGATATGGTTATGTCTAGTTTTAGGGTTAGGGTTATGGATAAGTCTAGTGTTAGAGTTAGGTTTTGTGTTAGGATCAGATTTAGAGCTAGGGTTTGTTTTAGGGTAATGGTCATTTTTCGGGGTAGGGTTTGGTTTAGGGTGAGGGCCAGATTTAGGACTAGTGTTGGGTCTAGGCATAGAGTTAGTCTTTACGATAGGATAACAGTTATTGTTAGGGTTATTTCTATGTTTTTGCTTAGGGCTAAGGCTAGATTTAAGACTCTATTTAAGATTAGATTTGGTCTAGTGCTATTGTTACTGTTAGGTGTAGGTATAGATTTACTTATAGTGGTAGTGTTAGGGTACGTTTTATGGTTAGTGTTAGGTTTAGACCAGGGGTTAATGTTAGGGTCAGATTAAGGGTCAGGGTTAGAGTTAAGGTTAGAGTTAGAATGAGGGCCAGGGTTAGGACTAGTAATAGAGATAGGGTTTGAGGTAGGCTAAGGATTATAGTTAGGACTAGGGTAGCATTAGGGTGAGGGTTTGGCTTAGGGTAAGGGATAGGGTTAGAGGTAGAACTAGGATTAGGGTTAGGGTTAGGTTAGATTTAGGGTTAAACCTAGTTTTAGGGCTTGGAATAGGGCTATAATTTGTATTAGCATTAGGGCTACAGCTAATGAAAGAACTAGGATTCTGATTAGGGCTAGTTCCACGGTTAGCATTAGGTCAATGTTTAGAGCTAGGATTACTTTTAGGGTCCGAATAAGGGTCAGAGTTATTTCTAGGGTTAGGGTTAGGACTCAAATTAGGGCTATGTTCAGGGCTAGGTGTCGGGTTAGGGTTTGGTTTAGGTTAAGCATAACCCTAACCAATAACCTGAGGTTAGGGTTATTGCTCAATTTTGTTTTATGGCTAGGGTACTGTTAGGGCTAGTTTTCCAATTAGCATTAGGGGTAGGGCTAGTGTTAGAGTGAGCTTTAGGCTAAAGGATAGGGTTAGATCCAGGTTTAGGGCTAGGGTGAATGTTAGGGCTAGCGTTGGGGGCTAGGGATAGGGATAGTGTTTGGGTTATGGTAATGGATAGGTTTAGAATTAGGGAAAGGGATAGGGCGAGAGTTAGAGTTAGTCTTAGGCCTAGGGATAGAGTTAGGTTTAAGGTTATGGCTAAATTAGGGCTATATTAGGGCTAAGGTTAGTGGTAGGTTTAGGCCTAGGTTTAGGGCTAGGGTTAGGGTTAACATTAGGGTTAGGGTAAGGTATGATGTTACAGCTACATTTAGGGTTAGGGCAAAGCATAAAATTAGGGTTAGGGCTAGGGTTATCGTTAGGGTTAGAATTAAGGCTAGGCTTAGGGATAGGATTAGGTTTGGGATTTGTGTTAGGGTTAAGGCTAGGATTAAAGATAGGGCTAATGACAGATCTAGGGTTATGTTTAGAGATAGTTTTAGGGTTAGGATTATGGCCAGATCTATTGTAAGTGTTAGGTTGAAGGTTAGGTTCAGATTTACAGCTAGGGGTATTATTAGGGTCAGAGTCAGGTTTAGGGTATGTGTTAGGTTAAGGATTAAGTTTAAGGCTCAAATTAGCTTTAGGGTTAGTGTTAGGGTTAGGGCAATGGATATGGTTAAGATTAGGTTAAGATGATGTTTAGAGTAATAAACAGGTTTAGGGTTAGGTATAGGGTTAGTTTTAGGCCTAGGGATAGAATTCATTTAGGCTTTTGGTTAGCGTAAGATATTGGATTAGAGCTACATTTAGGACTAGGATTATGGTTAGTTTAGAGCAATAGTTAGTGTTAGGCTTAGGGTTAGAACTTGGTTAGGGTTATGTTTAGGGTAATCGATAAGATTAGACCTAGGGATAGGGCTAGGATTATGGTTAGAATTAGGGCTATGATTTGGGTTAAATTTCGGGGTAGTACAAGGTTTATTTTTATGATTAGGTTTAGGTTAAGTTTTAGGGCTAGGTTTAGGGTTAAGGCTAGGGTTAAATCTAGGGTTAGGGCACTGATAGGTCTAGATTTTGAGTTAGGTTAGGGCTATTTAGGACTGGGGCTAATTTTAGAACTAGGGTTATGATTAGGACTAGTGTTAAGCATAACATTATGTCTAAATATAGTGTGTAGATTAGGTTTATGTTTAGGGTAAAGATTAGAGATAGGGTTAGTGTTACTGTCAGAGTCAACATCAGTGTTACTGATCAGAGTTAAGGAAAGCCTCAAATTAGGACTAGGGTTAAGGCTATGTATAGGGTTAGGGTTTGTGTAAGGGTTAGGGTAAGATTTAGGGATAAGTCTAATGTCAAGTCTAGGATTATGGTTGGTTAGGGTTAGGGTTAGGGCTTTGTCACAGTTTTGTTTTACAGCTAGGGATACTTTTAGAATTAGTGATAGTGTTAGTGCAAGTTGTATTGTGAGTTTTAGGATTATATTTAATTTTATGGTTAGATCTAGGATTAGAGCTATGGCTATGTTTAGGGCTAAGGTTAGGGCTAATGTCAGGGTTTTTAACAGATAGAGTTAGAACTAGAAATAGGGCTAGGGCGAGAGTTAGAGTTAGTCTTAGGGCTAGGGTTAGGGGTAGGTTTAGGGTTAGGGTTAAATTAGGACAAGTTTTAGGGATAGAGTTAGGGTTAGGATAAGGGGAAGTGATGGGGTTATAGCTAGGTTTAGGGCTAGGGCGAGAGTTAGAATTAGGGTTAGGGCTAGGGTTAGGGTTATGGCTATGTTTAGTGCTAGGATGAGGGCTTGTGTTAGGGCTCGGGCTAGGATTAGGTATAGGACTAATGTCAGGTCTAGATTTATGGTTAGTGTTAGTTTTAGGGTTAAGTTATTGCTAGGTCTCGTGTAAGGGTTAGGTTTAGGTAAGGGTCAGGTTTAAAGCTAGGTGTATTATTATTTGGGTCAGAGTCCAGGTAGGGTTTGGTTTAGGTTAAGATTTAAGGTTAAGTTTTGAATTAGCTTTAGGGTTAGGGTTATGGGTAGGGTAATGGATAGAATTAGATTAAGGGCTCAGGTTAGATTTAGAGTAAGCCTAGGGTTAGCGTATGAGTTAGGCTCATCTTTAGGGTAATGGATAGTGTTAAAGCTAAGGTTAGGGCCAGGGATAAGGTTGTGATTAGGGCTAGGGTTAGAGTGAGGCCTAGGGTTAGTGTCAGGTATAGTTTTAGTTTAAGTATTAGCATTTGAGCTAAGGTTAGCTCTTGGGCGAGGGTTAGGGCTAGGGTTAGAGTCAGGTCTAGAGTTAGGGTTAGGGTTATGTTTACGTTAAGGGTTAGCTTTTGAGCTAGGTTTAGGGCTCTGGTGAGGGTAGGATTAGGCTTAGGTCTAGGGATATGGTTAGGGTTATGATTAGGGCTAGGTTTAGGGCTAGGATAAGGGCTAGGTTTTGTGTGAGGTTTAGGGCTAACATAGGGCTATGGGAAATATAAGAGTTAGGAATACGTTTCTGGCTAGTTTTAGGGTCAGGGTTATTGATGTCTAGTGTTAGGGTTTGGTATTGGGTTAGGATAAGGTTTGGAGATAGACTTTGTTTAGGGTTAAGGGTCTTTTTTCATGATAGAGTTAGGTTTAGGGTAAGTGCCAGAATTACAACTAGCATTTGGTCTAGGTATAGGGTTAGTCTTTAAGTTAGGTTAAATGTTATTGTTAGGGCTAGTGCTAGGTTTTTGTGGAGGACTAGGGCTAGATTTATAAATATATTTAGGATTAGGTTTCGTCTAGTGCTAGTGTTACTGTTAGTTTTAAGTATAGGTTTACCAGTTTGGGAAGTTTTAGGGTTCGGTTTAGTGTTAGGGTCAGGTTTAGACTTAGGGTTAGTGTTAGGGTCAGAATGAGAGTCAAGGCTAGGGTTAGGCTTAAAGCTGGACTGAGGGATAGGATAGGACTAGTAATAGAGTTAGTGTTTGAGGTAGGCTAAGGATTAAGTTTACGACTAGGGTAACATTAGATTGAGGGTTTGGCTTAGGGAAAGAGACAGGGTTTAATGTAGGCTTAGGGTTAGGGTTAGGTTTAAGGCTAGGGTTAAGGATAGGGTTAAAGTTAAAAAAATAGAGTTAGGTATTGAATTTGGACTAGGATTTATTTAATCATTAAGGCTATGAATTGAACTAATGATAAACGCTAATTAAAGAAGTAGGTTTCTGTTTAGGGTTACTTCTAGGGTTAACATTAGGGCAATGTTTAGAGCTAGGGTTAGTGTTAGATGCTGAGTCAGTGTTCGGTTTATTTCTAGGGTTAGCGTTGGGACTCAAATTAGGGCTAGGTTTCTGTCTAGGTTTAGGGTTAGGGTTTGGTATAGTTTAAGGTTTAGGGTTAGGATTATTGCTCTATTTTGTTTTAGGCCTAGGGTATTGTTAGGGCTAGTTTTCCAATTAGTATTAGGGTTAGGACTAGTATTAATGTGAGGTTTATACTTAATTTTAGTTTTAGATCCAGGTTTAAGCCTTGGGCAAATGTTAGGGCTAAGTTTGGGGCCAGGGATAGGGTTAGCATTTGGGTTATGGTAAGGAACAGGTTTAGAAGTAGGGATAAGGCTAGGGTGAGAGTTAGAGTTAGTCTTAGGGATGGGGATAGGGTTAGGTTTACTGTTAGGGCTAAATAGGGCTAGAAATATTGCTAGGGTTAGTGTTAGATTTAAGCCTAGGTTAAAAAAAATAGAGTTAGGGCTAGGGTTAAAATTTGGGTTAGGATTAAGTCTAGGCTTAAAACTAGGATTAGGTCTATGGATAGGGCTAATGTCAGGTCTAGGGTTAAGGTTAGGCTAGGGTTAGGGATAGGGCTACTGCTCAGTTTTGTTTTAGAACTAGGCCTAGGTTTAGGGCTAGTTTTATAATTAGTGATAGTGTTAGGGCTAGTGGTAGGGTGAAATTTAGGCTTAGAGTTATTATTATGGTTAGATCTATGTTTAGGGCTCTGGCTTGGGTTAAAGCTAAGGTTAGGACTATTGTTAGGGTTATGGTAAAGGATAGGGTTAGAACTAGAAATAGGGCTAGGGCGAGAGTTAGAGTTAGTCTTAGGGCTAGGGTTAGGGATAGGTTTAGGGTTAGGGCTAAATTAGGGGTAGGATTAGTGCTAGGCTTAGTGTTAGGATTAGACCTAGGGTTAGGGTTAGTGTTAGTGGTAGGGTTAGGATAAGGTTTAGGGGAAGGGATAGGGTTATAGCTAGCTTTAGGTCTATGGTGAGGGTTACAATTAGGTTTAGGAGTAAGGTTAGGGTTTGGGTTAGGATTTAGGCTAGGTTTAGGGTTAAGCTAAGGGTGTGTAAGGTTAGGGCTAGTATTAGGTCTAGGGTTAAGGTTTGGTCTAGGTATATGTTTAGTATTAGTTTTAGCGTTATGTTATAGCTATGTCTAGTATAAGGGATGGGTTTAGGGTAGGGGTCAGGTTTAGAGCTAGGTGTATTATTAGGGTCAGGGTCCGGGTAGGGTTTGGTTTAGTTTATGTTTTAGGGTTAAGGATTGAATTAGCTTTAGGGTTAGGTTTCTGGATAGGGTAATGGATAGGATTAAGTTTATGGTTCCAGTTAGATTTAGAGTAATGGATAGGTTTAGTGTTAGCGAAAGGGTTATCATTAGGCCTAGGGATAACATTTGGGTTAGGCTTATCTTTAGTGTAATGGATAGGGTTAGAGGTAAGGTTAGGGCTAGGGTTATGGTTAGGATTAAGTTTAGAGTAAGTGTAGGCATTTGAGCTAGGTTAGAGATAGGACGAGGGTTAGGGTTTGAGTCAGGGCTAGGGTTAAATTTATGTTTAGGGGTATGTTTAGACTAAGGATTAGAGTTTGAGCTAGTGTTAGGGCTAGGGAGAGGGTTAGCATTAGGGTTAAGTCTAAGGTTATGGTTAGGGTTATGATTAGGGCTAGGTTTAGGGCTAGGATAAGGGGTAGGTTTTGTGTGATGTTTAGGGCTAACATTAGGGCTATGGGTAATGTAAGAACTAGGGATATGGTTATGGATAATATTAGGGTCATGGTAGTGGATAAGTCTAGTGTTAGGGTTGGGGTTTGGTTTAGGAAAAGGTTTAGAGCTAGGGTTTTTATTAGGTTAAGGGTCATTGTTGTGTTAGGGTTTGTATTATGGTTAGGGCCACAATTAGGACTAGTGTTTGGTCTAGTGATAGGTTTAATCTTTATGTTAGGTTAAGGGTTATTGTTAGGGCTAGTGCTAGGTTTTGGTTTAGGGCTAAGGCTAGATTTATGACTCTATTTAGGATTAGGTTTGGTCTAGTGCTAATATTACTCTTAGTTTTAGGTATAGGTTTACCAGTTGAGGTAGTGTTAGGGTTCAGTTTAAGGTTAGGGTCAGGTTTAGATCTAGGGTTAGTGTGAGGGTCAGAATAAGGATCAGGGTTAAAATTAGGGTTAAAGCTAGAATGAGGACTAGGTCTAGGAATAGTTATAGAGTTAGGGTTTGGTGTGGCCTAAGGATTAATTTTAGGAGTAGAGTAGCATTAGGGAGAGGGTTTGGCTTAGGGTAAGTAATAGGGTTAGAGGTACGGTTAGAGTTAGGGTTAGAGTCAAGGCTCGGATTAGTTATAGAATTTGTGTTAGCAATAGGGCTATTTGCTAATGAAAGAACTAGTTTTCTGCTTACAGCTAGTTCTAGTGTAAAGGTTATGGCAATGTTTAAAGCTAGGGGTACTGTTAGGGACCAACTAAGGGTCATGGTTATTTCTATGGTTAGGGTTAAGACTCAAATTAGGGCTAAGTTTAGGGATAGGTTTAGGTTACTGTTAGATTTAGGTTAAAGGTTAGGGTTAAGATTGTGGCTCAGTTTTGTTTTAGAACTAGGGAAGAGTTAGGGCTACTTTTCCAAGTAGCATTAGGTTTAGGGCTAGTGTTAGGATGAGGTTTTGGCTTAAGGTTAGGGTTTACTACCAGATTTAGGGCTAGGGTGATGGTTACATTTAGGGTTGGGGCTAGGGATAGGGCTAGATTTGGGTTATGGTAAGGGATAAATTTTGAACTTTGGATAGGGCTAGAGCAAGAGTTAGAGTTTGTCTTAGGGCTGGGGATAGGTTTAGGTGTAGGGTAAAGGTCAATGTTAGATCCAGGTGTATTATTAGGGTCAGAGTCAGGGTAGGGTTTGGTTTAATTTAAGATTTAGGGTTTATGCTTGAATTAGCAGTGGATTCGGTTTAGGGTTTGGGTAATGGATAGAATTAGGTTTATGGTTCCGGTTATGTTTAGAATAGTGGATAGGGTTAATGTTAACGATAGGGTTATCGTTAGGACAAGGGTTAGCATTTGGGTTAGTAATTTCTTTAGGGTAATGGATAGAGTTAGAGCTAAGGTTAGTGCTAGGGTTAAGATTACAATTAGGGTTATGCTTAGAGTTAGGCCTAGGGTTAATTTTAGGGTTAGAGTTAGGGTAAGTGTAGGAATTTGAGGTAGGAATAAGGCTAGGGTGACGGTTAGGTTTTGAGTTAAGGCTAGTGTTAGGTTTAGGTTAGGGTTATCTTTAGGTTAAGGATTAGAATTTGAGCTAGGTTTAGGGCTAGGGTGAGGGTTAGCATTAGGGTTTGTTCTAAGGTTATGTTTAGGGTTATGATTAGGGCTGGGTTTAAGGCTAGGATAAGGGCTAGGTTTAGTGTGATGTTTAGGACTAACATTAGGTCTTGGGTAATGTAAGTGCGAGGGATATGGTTATGACTAGTTTTACGGTAAGGGTAATGGATAAGTCTAGTGTTAGTGTTAGGTTTTGGTTTAGGATAAGGTTTAGAGCTAGGATTTCTATTTGATTAAGTGTCATTGTGGGGTTAGGGTTAGTTTTAGGTTTAGAGCCACAATTAGGACTAGCGTTTGGTCTAGTGAGAGGTTTAGTCTTTACGTTAGGTTAAGGGTTATTGTTAGGGCTAGTGCTTGGTTGTTATTTAGGGCTAGGGCTAAATTTATGACTCTATTTAAAATTAGGTTTGTCTAGTACTACTGTTACTGTAAGGTTTAGGTATAGGTTTACCGGTAGATGTAGTGTTAGGGTTCAGTTTAGGGTTAGGGTCAGGTTTAGATCTAGGGTTAGTGTTAGGTTCAGAATAAGAGGCAGGGTTAGGGTTAGGGTTAGAATGAGGGCTACTTTTAGGACTAGTAATAGAGTTAGGGTTTGGGGAAGGCTATGAAATATGGTTAGTACTAGGGTAGCATTAGGATGAAGATTTGGCTTAGTGTAAGTGATAGGGTTATAGGTACGACTAGGGTTAGGGTAAGGGTTAGAGTTAGTGTTAGAATTAGGGATAGGGTTAGCATTAGTGATTGGTTTTTGGTTATAGTTTGGTTAAGGTTTAGTGTTAGGGTTAGTGTTAGGTGTAAGATTAGGATTAGGTGAGTGTTAGGGTTAGGGTTAGGGCAGGGTTAGGCTTAATGTTAGGGTTAGGGTTAGGGAAGGTTTAGGTTTACGGTTAGGTTATTGTTTGTGTTAGTGTTAGGGTAATGGGTAGGGTTACGTTAAGGTTAGGGATATGGTTAGGGTTAGGGTTAAGGTTATTGTTAAGGTTAGGGTTATTATTAAGGTTAGGGTTAGGGTTAGGGTAAGGTTTAGTTTTAGGTTACTGTTAGGGTTAGGCTTAGGTTTATTGTTAGGGTTAAGATTACTGTTAGGGTTACGGTTAGGTTTAGTGTTACAGTTAGTGTTAGGGTTTTTTTTGGGTTAGTTTTTCGGTAAGGGTTAGGGTTAAAGTAAAGATTAGGGTTACATTTAGTGTTAGGGTTAGGTTTGGGTTAAGGGTAAGGGTTAGTGATAGGTTTAGGGTTAGTGCTTGTGATAGAGTTATGGTTAGGTTTAGGGTTCAGTTTAGGGTTAGGGTTAGTTTTAGAATTAGGATTAGTGGTAGGTTTAGGCTTAGAGGTTTAGGCTTAGGGTTAGGGTTAGTGTTAGTTATACAGTTATGTTTGGGGTTAGGATTTGTGTTAGGTTTAGAGTTAAAGTTAGTGTTAGGTTTAGTGTTAGGGTTAGTTTTAGGGCTAGGGTTAGGCAAGAATTAGGGTTAGGGTTAGGATTTGTGTTAGGTTTAGAGTTAAAGTTAGGGTTTGTATTAGGTTATTGTTAGGATATGGGTTTGTGTTAGGGTTATCGGTTAGGGTTAGAAATAGGGTTCGTGTAAAGGTTAGATTTGGGGTTAGTGTTAAGGTAAGGTGTAGGTTTACGGTTAAGTTTAGAGTTAGTGTTACATTTAGGGTTGTGGTTTAGGTTAAGTTAAGATTCTTGTTTGGGTTAGGGTTACAGTTAGGTTTATGGTTAGTATTAGGGTTAGGGTTAGATTTAGTGTTAAGGTTAGGTCTAGGATTATGGTGAGGTTTAGTGTTAGTGTTAGGGTTAGGTTTAGGTTTAGTGTTAGGGTAAGTGTTAGGGTTAGGGTTAAATTTTCGGTTAGTGTTTGGGTTAGGATTTGTGTTATGGTTAGCTTTAGGGTTAGGGATAGGTTTAGGGTTACTCTTAGGATTAGGTTTAGGGTTAGGATTGCGGATTGGGTTAGTATTAATGTTAGGGTTAAGGTTAGGTTTAGTGTTAGTGTCTGGATTATGGTAATAGTTAGGTTTAGGGTTAGTGTTAGGTTTAGGGTTAGGGTTAGCCTCAGGTTTAGGGCTAGGATTAGATGAGTTTTAGGGTTAGGGTAATAGTTAAAGTTAGAGTTAGTATTAATGTTAGGGTTAGGGTTAAAATTAGGGACAAAGTTAGGTTTAGGGTTCGGTTAGGGTTTGTGTTAGGGTTAGGTTTGCGGGTACGATTAGGGTTATGGTAATGGTTAGGGTTAGGGTCAGGGTTCTTGTTTGTGTTAGGGTTAAAATTAGGTTTTGTGTTAGAGTTAGTGTTATGTATAGTGTTAGTGTTAGGGTTAGAGTTAATGGTAGGTTTAGGGTTAGGGTTAGCTTTAGTGTTAGTGTTAAGGTGAGGTTTTGTGTTAGGATTTTTGTTACGGTTGGTATTAGGGTTAGTGTTATGTTTAGGGTTAGGATTAGTGTTAGGTTTAGTGTTAAGTCTAGGTAAGGGTTAGAGTTCGGGTTATGTGAGGGTCAGGTTTATGGTTTAGGTTAGGGTTTGTGTTAGGTTTAGGGTTAGAGTTAGTGTTAGTGTTAGGGTTAAAATTAGGGTTAGGGATATTGTTAGTGTTAGTGTTAGAATGGGTTTAGGTTTATGGTTAATGTTAGGCTTAGGTTTAGGATTTGGTTTAAGGTTAGGGTTAGTGGTATTGTTAGCATTTGGGTTCGTTTTAAGGTTAAGATTAGGGTTAGTGTTAGGATTAGTGTTAAGGTTAGGGTTAGGTTTAAGTTTATTTTTAGGGTTAGATTTAGGGTTAGGATTAGCATTTGGTTTAGTGTTAGGTTTATGGTTATGTTTAATGATTTTCGGGGTATTTTTTAGGGTTAGGGTTAGGTTTAGGGTTCATTTTAGGGTTAGGGTTATCATTAGGGATAGGATAAATGTTAAGGATAGAATTTGAGTTACAGTTAGATTTTCAGGGTTAGGGTTAGGGTTAGGTTGGGTTTTCAGTTAGGTTTAGGGTTAGTATTAGGTTTAGGTTTAGGGTTAGTGTTTGGTTTAGTGTTAGGGTTAAGTAAGGGTTAGGGTTTGGGTTAGGGTAAGCGTTATGGTTTTTGTTAGGATTTGTGTTAGAGTTACGGTTAGAGTTAGTGTTAGTGTTAGGATTTGGGTTAGGGTTAAGTTTAAGGTTAGTGTTAGGGTTAGGGTTAGGGTTAGAAATAAGTTTAGGGATAGTGTTAGGGTTAGGGTTATTGTTTGAATTAGAGTTAGGGTTAGTGGTAAGTTTAGAGTTAGGGATCGTGTTAGGGTTAGGGTTAGATTTATGGTTAGGTTTAGTGTTAGTGTTAGGATTAGGGTTAGGGATAATGTTAAGGTTAGGGATAGATTTAGGTTTAGGGTTACTGTTAGGGTTAGGGTTAGAGTTAGTGTTAAGATTATGGTTAGAATTAGGGTTAGTGTTAGTGTAAGGTTTAGGGTTTGATTTACGGTTAGATTTAGGGTTCGTTTTAGAGTAACAGGTAGGCTTAGGATTAGTGTTAGGGTTAGTGTTAGGGTTCGGGTAATGGTTTGTGTTAGGGTTAGGTTTACAGTTAGGGCTTCAGTTAGGATGAGGGTTAGAGTTAGGGTTAAAATTAGGCTTAGGGTTAGTATTACGATTAGTGTTAGGTATAGGGTTATGGTAAGACTTAGTGTAAGTTATAGGGTTAGGGTTGGGGTTATGATTAGTATTTGGGTTAGTGTTATGTTTATTGTTAGGTTTACTGTTAGGGTTAGGTTTATGTTTAGGTTTAGCTAAGGGTTTGGGTAAGTTTTAAAGTTTTTGTTAGAGTTATGGTTATGGTCAGGTTTTGTGTTACGGTCAGGGTGAGGGTTAGCATTACAGTTAAAATTAATGTTAGAGTTAGGGTTAGGTTTAGGTTTAGGTTTAATTTTAGGGTTATGGGTAGAATTAGTGTTAGTGTTAAGTTAGTGTTAGGGTTAAGTTTAGGGTTAGTTCATGGGTTAGAGTTAGTGTTAGGGATAGGATTTGTGTTAGGGTTAAGGTTAGGGTTATGGTTATTTTAGGATTAGGGTTACGGTTACAGTTCATTTTAGGTTTAGGTTATGTGTTACTGTTAGTTTCAGGTTTAGGGTTAGGATTAGGGTTAGAGGTAGTGTTAGGGTTAGGGTTAGGTTAAGCATTAGTGTTTGGGTTAGAGTTATACTTAATTTTAGGTTTTGTGTTGGGTTAGGGTTAGAGTTAGTGTTTGGTTTAGGTTTAGTGTTAGGGTGAGTGTTATTGTTAGGTTTAGGGTTAAATTTAAGTTTAGCCTTAGGATTAGTTCTAGGCTTAGGGTTAAGATTAGGGTAAGGGTTAGGGTTAGTGTTATGTTTAGTGTTAGGTTTAGGATTAGAGTTCTTTTAAAGTTTGGGATAGGTTTCAGGTTAGTGTAAGGTATAGTGGTAGGGTTAGGGTTAATGATCGGGTTACGGTTGGGGTAAGGATTAGGTTAGTGTTAGGTTTGTGTTAAGGCTATGGTTAGGGTACTTGATAGGGTTAGGTTTAGGGTTAGTATTAGGGTTAGGGTAAGGATTAGTGTTAGTGATAGGGTTAGGGTTATAGTTAGGGTAAGTGTTATGGTTGGGGTAAGGATTAGTATAGGATTAGTGTTAGGTTTTGAGTTAGGTTTAGGGTTAGGGTTAGGGTTAGGGCTAGGGTTAATGTTAGGTTAAGGTTAGGGTTATGGTTAGAGTTAGGGTTTTTGTTATGGTGAGAGTTAGGGTTAGGTTTAGAGTTAGGTTTAGGGTTAAATTTAGTGTTAGGTTAAGGTTTAGGGTTAGGTTTAGGGTAATGGTTAGAATTTGTTTTAGTGTAAAATTAGGGTTAGGGTTAGGATTAGTTGGATGGTTAGTGTTAGGGTTTGTTTTAAGTTTATGGTTAGTTTTAGGTTTAGGTTTATTGTTATGGTTAGGATTAGGGTTAGGGTTAGGGTTATATCAGGGTAGGTTAGGTTTGGGTTAGGGTTAAGATAACTGTTAGTTTTAGGGTTAGGGTTAGTTTAGTGTTAGGGTTAGGGTTAGGGTTCATTTTAGGTTTAGGCTTAGGCTTAGTGTTAGGTTTAGGTTTAGGGTTTTGTTAGGGTTAGGGTTTGTGTTAGTGTTAGGGATAGGTTTAGGGTTAGTGTTAGTGTTTGGGTTGGGATATACTTAGGTTTAGGCTCAGTGTTAGTGTTGGCGTTAGGATTAGTGTTGGGTATAGGGTTAGGGCTAAGGTGAGTGTTAGGTTTAGCGTTAGGTTTAGGGTTATTGTTAGGAATAGGATTAGGGTTACTGTTAGGTTTAGGGTCAAATTAGGGTTAGGGTTAGTGTTAAGGTTAAAGTTAGGTTTAGGGTTAGGATTTCTGTTAGGATTAGGAATAAGGTTAGTTTTAAGGTTAATGTTAGGTTTAGGGATATACTTTTGGTCTGGTTTAGGCTTAGTGGTATGGTGAGGTTTATGTTTCATGTTAGGGCTATATTTATGGTTAGTGTTAGGGTTAGTGTTAGGTTTAGGATTAGGGTTAGTGTTAGTTAAGGTTTAGAATTAGGGTAGCTTAGGGTTTGGGTTAGGGTTTGTGTTTGGGTTAATGTTAGGTTAGGTTTATTGTTAGGCTTAAGGTTAGTGTTAGTGGGAGAGTTAGGATTTGTGTTAGGGTTATGTTTAGGTTAGGGTTAGGTTTTGGGTTAGGGTTAGGGTTAGGTTAGGTTTAGGTTTTTGGTTAAAATTATGGTTAGGTTTTGGGATACGGTTAGTTTTTTTTAGGATTAGGGTAAGGTTTAGTGTTATGTTTAGTATTAGGGTTTTTTTCAGGGTTATGGTTAGTGTTAGGATTGGGATAAAGATTAGGATTAACTTTAGGGTTAGAGTTAGGCTTAGGTTTAGTGTTAGTGTTTGGGTTAAGGTTTGTGTTTGTTTTAGATTTTGTGTTAGGTTTAGGCTTAGTGTTAGGGTTGCGTTCGAGTTAGAATTAGTGTTAGGGTTAGAATTAGGGTTAGGTTTAGAGTTAGTGTTAGGTTTAGACTTAGTGTTTACGTTAGGATTAGGGTTAAATTTTGTGTTAGGGTTAGTGTTTGGGTTAGGATTATGGTGATGATTAGGGTTTGTGTTAGGGTTAAGGTTAGTGTTATGTTTAAAGTTAGGGTTAGGTTTAGGGTTAATGTTATGTTTAAAGTTAGGGATAGGGTTAGTGTTAGTGTTAGCATTAGTTTTAGGTTTAGGGTTACTGGTAGGTTTAGTGTTAGGTTTAGGTTTAGGGTTACTGGTAGAGTTAATATTTGGGTTGGGTTTAGTGTTAATTTTAGGGTTATTTTTAGGATTAGGGTTAGTGGCAGGGTTAGCCTTATGGTGTTAGGTTTAGTGTTAGTATTAGGTCTTGACTTAGCATTAAGGTTAAGGTTACAGTTAGGGTAATGATATTTTTAGGGTTAAGGTTCAGGTTAGGTTTAGTGTAATGGATAGGCTAGGTTTAATAATACTGCTAGAGTCAGGCTGAGGATTAGCATTAGGATTTAGTTAGGTTTTGGGTAATGTATAGGGTTAGAGCTAGGGTTAGGACTATGTTTATGTTTAGAATCAGGGCTAGGGGTAGGGCTAGGTTTAGTGCAAGGATTAAAGTTACGGTTAGGTTTAGAATAAAGGTTAGGGCTAGGTTTAGGGTTTGAGTTAGGGTTAAATCTATGGTTGTGTCTTGGATTAAGGCTATGTTTTTGGTTACATTAGGGCTCTTCTTAGTCATACAGTAATGTAACAACTAAGGTTAAAATCAGGGCTTGTTTTAGGGTTACATTTAGGCCTGACTCTAATTTTAGGATTAGGTTTAGGTTTAGGGTGATGTTTTTAACTTGGGTTATTTTTAGCTTCTGAGTCAGGGTCACAGTTCATTTTATGGTTAGAGATATGACTCAAATTAGGGGTGGAGTTAGGGTGAGATGTAGGGTTAGGATTTGGTTTAGGTTAAGGTTTAGGGTTAGTCCTATGGGTCAGTTTTGTTTTAGGACTTAAGTTAAAGTTAAGGGTAGTTTTATGTTTACCGTTAGTGTTATTGCTACTGATAGGGTGAGTTTAGGCTTAGGAGTAGATTTTGACTGATGGTTAATTCTATGGTTAGGGCTATGGCTAGTGTTAGAACTAAGATTAGGTCTAGTGTTTGGGTTATGGTAAAGGATGGGTTAGAACTAGGAATAGGGCTATGGCAAGAGTTTGAGTTAGTTTTAGGGCTAGAATTTGGGTTAGGTTTAGAGCTAAATTAGGGCTAGGAATAAGTCTAGGCTTAGTATTAGGCTTAGGTCTAGGATTAGGGCTATGTTTATGGTTAGGTTTAGGGTTAGGTTTAGGGGAAGGGCTGCAATTTTGATTTCCACCTCCATTTCCATTTATCTCTAGGTGTCAAAATGAAGTGAAACCTTAAAATAGAAAGTGTTCATGATAGTGAACCATTGAATTGAGAAAAACATACCTTGGGAACATACTAAGGCTAGATAAAACATGACTCCTGCCCAGAATCAAAGAGATTTGAATAAAATTAACTTTCACCCTACCATTACCTCTAACCCTAGCCCTAGCCCTAACACCAAACCTATCATTAAAGCTATCCTGATTAGATAACCATTGATCCTAGAATTCCCACCCATGGGGAGCCTTGAGAGGGAAGCTAAGTGATGAATCCTTCGCAACATCAAACAAATCTGACCAAATAATTATGGGAAGTAATTCAGTACATGCATATTTTCCTGTTTTCTCCTAAAGGGCTCTCAGATTAAGTTGTTTTTCCATGCTTAAGCATAGGCCTACTTTTACAAGGAACATATCAGAGTCCCTGCAGAGAACTGTGAAGTTTGTGAAGTTTCAAGGAGCTAGTACAAACCCTGTTTGATTTTCAACTCCTATAACTTTCCCGTATAGGTCAAAATTAAGTGAAAAAATACAAAAGGTTCCTGACAGCAAACCAGTGAATGGAGGAGGACTAAACCTGGGGAACAAAGTAAGCTAAAAGATAAAGTCTTCCAAGTATCAAAGAATTTTGAATAAAAAATATCTCTAAACCTAACAGTAGCTCTAACCCTAGCTCTTTCCCTAACCCTAACTTTTTATGAAACCTTTGACCTTAGAATTTCCAAACTTGGGTAGCCTAGTGGGGAAAGCTAAGGGAGGAATCCTGCACAGTATCAAATAAATCTGTCCAAAAAAGTTGATGGAAAATATCAGTACATGCATATTTCTCTGTTTTCTCCTAAAGGACTCTTGGATAAAATTGTTTTTACATGCTTCAGCTTAGGCATACTATCACAAGAACAAACCAGAGGTTGCTCACAGAGAATTGATGGAGTGTGAAGTTTCAAGAAGCTACCACCAATGTTATTTGATTTCTAGCTCCATTTCCATTTACCTTTATAGGACAAAATGAACTGAAACTCTAAAATACAAACTGTTTCTTACAGTGAACCATTGAACCTAGGAGGCCCAAACTTGTGGAGTGTAGTAAGAGTGGAGAAAAATGAATCCTGCCCACTATCAAAGAAATTTCAACAAAACTAACTCTAATCATAATACTACCTCTAACACTAGCCCTAATACTATCCTTAACACAAACCCTAACCTGTTTGAAAAACTGTTGATCCTAGAAGTCCCAAACGTGGGGAGCCTAGGAGGCTAAGCTATCAGATGAATCCTATGCAGTACCAAAGATATATGACCAAATAATTAAGGTGGTATTTCGGTTATTGCATATTTCTCTGTTTTCTGCTAAAGGGCTCTCAGATAAAGTTGTTTTTGACATCTTAATATTAAGGCTACTTTCACAAGGAACAAACCTGAGAGTTCCCACAGAGAACTGACTTAGTGTTTGAAGTTTCAAGCAGCTAGCACCAACCCGGTTTGATTTCAACCTCCATTTTCATTTACCTATATAGGTCAATATGAAGTGAAACCTTAAAATACAGAGTGTCCCTGTTAGTGAACCATTTGAAATGAGAAAGATAAATCTGAAGAGCATATTAAGGCTAGATAAAAGAGGACTCCTTCCAAGTATCAAATAAATTTGTACAAAACATACTCTCACCCTAACACTGCATCTAATACTAGCCCTAAACCTAAACCTAACACTAACCCTAACCTGATTAGAGAAGCATTGATTCTAGAAGTCCCACACTTGGAGAGCTTTGTGGGGCAAGTTAAATAATGAATCCTACTCAGTAGCAAACAAATCTGACAAAATAATTATGGGAGGAATTTCAGTGCATGCATATTCCCTGCTTTCTCCTAAAGGACTCTCAGATAAAGTTGCTTTTGCATGCTTCAGCTTAGGCCTACAGTCACAAGTAACATACCAGATTGTACCCACAGAGAGTTGAGGGTATGTGTGCAGTTTCAGGCAGCTAGCATAAACCCATTTGATTTCCAGGTCCATTTACATTTACTCATACAGGTCAAAATGAAGTAAAATGAAAATGTTAACCATAACCTTAATGCTAACCCTAGTCATGAACCCTAATCTTAATCCAATCTATTACCCTGAACCTAACCTGAAACTAAACCTAACCCTAAAATTACCCTAACCCTAACACTAACACTAATTCAAGCCCTACCTTTAAACCTTAACCTATACCAAACCCTATCCCTGACCTTGACCCTAATAAAATTCCTAGACCTAAACTTGAACATAACCCCATACCTAACCGTTACCCTAGACTTATCCATAATCCTAATCCTAAAATTATCTTTATCCATAATTCTGGACGTGAAATTACCCCTAGCCCTAATCCTGGTACTAAACCTAAAACAAACCCTAGCCCTCATCCTAGCTCTAAACCTAGCTTTAATCATAACCCTAACCTAACACTACCCCTAACCCAAATTGTAACCCTCACACTACCTCTAACCCTAGCTATAATGCCATCTCTTACCCTAAACTTAATCTTAACCCTAACACAAACTCTAAGCTTAAGCCAAACAATGAACATAGCACTAATCCTAGCACTAGTTTAGACCTATCTCTAACCCTAACACTATCCTTAGCCATAAGACTCACTCTAACTCTTGCACTATACCTATCCCTAGTTCTAATCCTATTCCTTACCATAACCCTATCCCTAGACCTAACTCTTGCCCTCTCCTTAGTCCCAGCCCTAACCCTAGATCTAACCCTAATTTCAAATCTATCCCTAAACTAATCCTAAGATTAACACTTACACTATCCCTAAACATAACTCTAGGACTAAACCAAAACCAAGCAATAGCCCTAACCTTAAAAATTAACTTAACCCAAACCCTAAAACTAAACCTAGACCTATCACTAGCCCCAATTAGAATTCTAACACTAACATTAAAACTAACACTGACACTGACTCATATCCAAACACTCAACCTAACTCTAAACACTGCCCTCACCTTAAACCAAATGCTAAGAATAATCCTAACAATAATTTGAGTCCTATCCCTGACCCTAAAATGAACCCTGACCTTACTCTTATCCTAACACAAACCCTAGCTATAAATATCACCCTAAACTTAAACCTAACCCTAAAACTAAACCTACTTAAACCTAACCCTAACACTAAACCTAACCATAATACTAAAACTAACCTAAATTTAACACTAGTTCTTACATTAGCCATGGCCTTAATCCTATTCCTAAGCCTAACAGAAACACTAGCCCTGATTCAAGCCCTAAACCTAAATTTAACCCTCAATCTAACCCTAACCATAACCCTGAACCTAGCTCTAAACCAATCCCCTACCCTAAGCAAAACCCTAAACCTAAAGGTAACCCTAGACCTATCCCTAATTCTTAGGCTAACCAAATCCTAACTCTATTAATAGCCCTATCTTTGCTTTCATTCTAGCTCTAACTCTGTCCCAAATTCTAACCCTAACCTTATACTGACTCTACCACTAATCCTAAGTCTTACTGTAATACTAACTCTAACCCAAAACATATGGTAATCGTATCCCTAGACCTAACCCTGAAGCTAACTCCCAGCCTAGTTCTAACCATAGCTCTGAAACTAACCCTTATGCTAAACATAGCCCTAAACCTAATCCTAGTTGTAACCCTCACCCTAATTCTAACTCATGACCTAATCCTAACTATAATCCTAGCCATAACCTTAACTCTCACTCTATCCATTACTCTAAACATTACCCTTATGCTAATGTAACCTTAGGCCTAACCCTAACCCTATCACTATCCCCCAATCTGTCAATTACCCTAAACCTAACCTTAACTCTAAACCTAACCTTATCATTACCCAAATGCTAACCCCAATGCTAATTTGAGCCCTAACCCTAAACTCAAATCTAAACCAAAGTCCAACACTGACCCAGACATTAATAATTCCCCTAGCTCTAAACCTGACTATTACCCTATACCTAAACCTTACACAAGACTTAGCCATAAACCTAACCCTAAAACTATCCCCAACCATAACTCTAGACCTGACCTTAGCCCTAGCCTTAATCCTAGCCCTAAACCTATCACAAACCCTAGTCCTTAACCTAGCCCTAAACATAGTCTTAATTATAACCCTAACCTAACTTTAGGCCTAACCCTAACAATAACAATAGCCCTAATGTTAGCCCTAAATTAGCCCTATCACTAACCCTAACCCTAACCCTAGCCCAAAGACTAACTCTAACTCTCACCCTAGCCCTAACTCTAGTTCTAACCCTATACTTTACTGGAAGCCTAATCCTAGCCTGAACCTTAGGTCTAACCCTTGCCCTATTCATATTCCTGGCCATAACCCTAGATCTAACACTAACTCTAAATCTAACCCTAACAATAAGCCTAAGCCTAAACCTAACCCTAGCCCTAAACCTAAGGCTAATCCTAAATCTATCCCTAACCCTAGCCCTACCTCTAAAATTAAACCAAGCCATAGACCTTGCCCTAATACTTAACATAAACCAAGTCCTAATCCTACACCTATCCCTAACCCTAGCAATAATTTGAGTCTTAAGCCAAACCCTAATACTAACCCTCACCATGACTCTGACCTTAACAGTAAACCTAGGTCTAAATATCAACCTAACTCAAAACCTAAACCTAACACTAGACCTAGTCCTAACCCCTAACACTAAAATTAGCCCTAATCATAACCCTAGTACTTGCATTAGCTGTAATCCTAACCCTAGCCCTAACTTAACCCAAATTCCTAGCCCTATTCCGATCCCTAACCCTAGGGGTTAGACAGATGGTTCAGGCTAGCATTAGGCTTCCATTAAAGTATAGGGTTAGAACTAAAGTTAGGGCTAAAGTGAGAGTTAGAGTTAGTCTTTGGGCTAGGTTTAGGTTTCGGGTTAGGGATAGGGCTAAATTAGGGCTAAGATTAGGGCTATGGTTAGTGTTAGGTTTAGGCCTAGAGTTAGGGTTAGAGTTTTAATTAAGGCTATGTTTAGGGCTAGGATAAGGACTAGGGTTTGTGTTAGGTTTAGGATAATGGCTAGGCCTAAAGTCAGGTAAACCCTAAACCTAACTCTAACACTATCACTATTTGTTACCATAACGCTAGCTGTAACCCTATCTCTAACCGTATCCATTATCCTAAACATAACCCTAACCTTAATGCTAACCCTAGGCCTAAACCTAAACCTATCCCTAATCTTATCCCTATCCATTACCCTAAATCTAACCTGAAACCTAAACCTAACCCTATCATTATGCTGATCCTAACCTTAATGCTAATTCAAGTCCTAAATTTAAACTTTAACCTATCCAAAACACTAATCATGACCATGACCCTAATAATACCCTTAGCTCTACACCTGACCCTAACTCTAAACCTAATGCTTACACAAGGTGTAGCCATAAACCTAACTTTAAACTATCTTTAACCATAAATCTAGACCTGAAATTAGCCTAAACATATTCCTAGACCTAAACCTAGCCTTAATCCTAACCTGAACAATAACTCAAGCCCTAACCCTAATTCTAAAACTCACCCTATCCCTAAATCTACCTATAACCCCATCCCTTAACATAAACCTAAACATAACCCTAAACCTAAACATATATTCCACCCTAACCTTAGGCCTAATACTAACACTAAGCCTAGCACTTATCTTAGCCCTAATTTAATCCTATCCTAACCCTAACCCTAGCCCTAGACTAACTATAATTCTTGCCCTAGCCCTATCCCTAGCCCTAGTTCTATCCTTAGCTCTATCCTAAATCTAGACATAAACCTAACTCTAAATCTAAACCTAATTCTACATTTAACTGTAATCATAAGTGAAACCAAACACTAACACTACCCCAAACCATAATGCTGTTCCTAAAACTTGCCCTAACCCTGGCCCTAGCCATAAAACAAAACCAAGCCATATCGCTAACCAAAACCCTTAACCTAAACCAAACCCAAACCTTACAACTAGCCCTAACCCTAACTCTAATATTACTCTGACCCTGAAGCTGACCCTAACACTAATCCTAGCTCTATTCATCACCCTAAATTAAATTAACTCTAACACTAGAATTAGCCTGAACCAAAACCCTAAAACTACCCTTAATTTTAACCCTAGTTCATACATTAGTCATTGTCATAACCCTAACCCTAACACAAATCCTACCCCTAATTCTAGTCCTAACCCTAGCTTAAACCCTAATCTTAACCCTAATACTATACTAAACCTAGTTCTAACCCTATCCCTTACCCTAAGCAAAATCCTAACCCAAATGCTAACCCTAGTCCTAACTCTAATCTTTAGCCAATCTTAAACACTAACAGTATTACTAGTCCTAACCCTAGCCCTCATTCTAGTTCTAACCCTAATCCTGACCCTCATTTGACCCTAAAAATAACCCTAGGTGTAAACCTGACCTAAACCTAAACCAAAACCTAACACTAGACCTACCAGTTAGCCTATATGTATACCTAAGCCTAACACTAGTCATAGACACAAAGCTAATCCTAAATATATCTATAACTGTAGCCCTAGACCTAAACAAAATCCTAGCTCTAGCCCTAACAGTAAATCTTAACCTAAACCAAACACTTACCCTATACCTAGACCAAACCCTAGTCCTAATTCTGGCTCTAACCCTAAACCTAACACTATCCTGAAAACTGACCCTGATCCTAACACTTAAACTAACCTGACACTAACCCTAAACCTGGACCTAACACTAGACCTAGCCATGATCCTAAACCTAAAACTAGCCCTAAACAAAACCCTAGCTTGTAGATTACTCATAGTCCTAATCCTAGCCCTAAACCTAACACAAAACCTAGAGCTAATCTTATGCCTAAACTTATCTCTAAGCACAAACCTAAGCCTAATCCTAACCCTAACCTAACCCTCTCCTTAGGTCTAACCCTAGCTCAAAGCCTAACACTTACACTACACATAATGCTAGACCTATCCTAAATCATAATCCTAAACCTAGCCCAAATCCTAACCTTAACCCTAGCCCAAATTTTAGCTCTAAATGTATCCATTACCCTAACCCTAACCCTAACCCTAACCCTAACCCTAACCCTAACCCTAACCCTAATTATAACCCTAACCCTATCTCTAAACCTAATTCTAACCATAATCTTGAACTCAGAAGTAAACCTAAACCTAACCCTCACACTAGCCCTAACCCTAGCTCAAACATTAACCCTTATCCTAATCTAACCATAACCTTAAACCTAAACTAACACTTACCCTAACCGTAACACTTACCCTAAACCAGACTCTAGCCCTATCCCTAAACCTAATCCTCATCCTAGACTTAATCCAAACCATAACCTAGCTATAACCCTAGCTCTAAAACTATCCATTACACTAAACATAACCCTAACCCTAATGCTAGCACGAACCCGCTCGCTGAAACCTAACCCATCCATTACCTTAAAACTTATCTAAAACCTAAAGTAAACACTTCCATTACCTTAACACTAAACCTAACTCTAAAGCTAATTCGAGCCCTAACATAAACGAAATGCTAACCCTGACCCTGACCATGACACAAATAATAATTCTAGCTCTAAAGCTTACCTTTAACATAAACCTAACCCTTTCTCTAGACCTAGCCATAACCTAACTTTAAAACTATCCTTAAACATAACCCTAGACCTGATATTATCCCTAGCCCGAGTCATAGACCTAACTCTATCAGAAAACCTACCCCTCATCCTAGCCCTAATCCTAGCCTTAATCCTAAACTGAATGATAGCCCTAGGCCTAATCCTAATTCTAACCCTCACCCTAGCTCTAAACCTATCTATAACTCCACCCATTCCTCTAAACTTAACCCTAACCCCAGTGCTAACCCTAACCCTAGCCCAACCCCTAGGCTTAAACCTACAAATAACCCTAGAACCAATCCTAGCCCTAATTTAGTCCTAACCTTAACCCTCACCCTAAGCCTACTCCTAAAGATTACTCTAATTCTCACCCTAGACGTATCCCTAGTTCTTACAATATTCCTTACCATAACCCTATACCTAGCCCTAACCCTAGCATGAGCCCTAACTCCATCAACCTTAATTCTAAATCTAACCCTAACCCTAAGCCTAAACTTCACTCTAACACTAGCTCTAATGTGGATGCCAATCCAGAATAAAACTCAAAATTTAACTCTAAAACTAACCCTAATCCTAGCCCTAAAACAAAATTGAGCCATCACCCTAACCATAACCCTTAACTTAAACCAAAACCTAACCTTACACCTAGCAGCAACTTTAGCCCTAATTTGAGTCCTAAAGCTAACACTAAAACTCACCCTGACCCTGACACTGACCCTAAATATAACCCTTGCTCTAAACATCACCCTAACCCTAACCTTAAAACTGGCACTAATTGTAACACTAGTTCATATATTAGTGATAGCTCTAACCCTAGCCTTAACCAAACCCAAAACCTAGCCCTTATTTGAGAATTAACCCTAGGTTTAAACCTAATAATAATCCAAAACCTAGTCCTAAACCTTACCCTAACCCAAGCCAGAATCTTAACCATTACACTAGACTTATGACTAGCTCTAACCCTATCCATTACCCTAACCATAACTATAACCCTAATGGTAACCATAGGCCTAACCCTAAACTTATCACTAACCCTAACCTTATTCTTAACCTAAACCTAACCCTATCATTACCCTAAACCTAACCGTAATTCTAATTTAAGCCCTAATCCTAAACTTAACCTAAGCCAAACCCTAACTCTGGCCTTTCCCTTAATAATATAGTTAGCTCTAACCCTGACCCTATCCTCAAACCTAACCCTTATACTAGACCTAGTCATAATCCTAACCCTAAAACTATTCCTGACGTAACCATAAACCTGACATTTGTCCTAGCTGTAATCCTAGCCCTAACCTTAACACAAACCATAATCCTAACCCTAACCCTAACCCTAACCCTACCCTAATCCTATCCATAACCCTAGCCCTAAACTTAGCTCTAACCCTATGTATTACCCTAAACAGCCCTAATTCTAATGCTAACCCTAGGCCTAAATCTAACCCTAGGCCTAACCGTAACCCTATCCCTTATGCTAAATCTAATCTGAACCCTAAACCTAACACTATCAGTACCCTAAACCAAAACCGAATGTTAATTTGAGCCCTAATCCTAAACCCTAACCTAAATAAAACCCTAAACATGACACTGACCTTAATGATACCCCTAGCTCTAAATTTGACCCTTACCCTAAATCTAACCCTTACACTAAACATAACCATAAACTGAACCCTAAAACTATCCATAACCGTAACCCTAGAACTGACATTCGCCCAAACACTAATCCTAGCCCTAACCCTAACACAAACCCTAGCTCTGATCCTAGCCCTTAACCTAGCCTTAATCATAACTCAAAGGAAACCCTAGCCCTAACCTTAATTCTAAATTCCTCCTAGCCCTAAACCTAGCTCTAACCCCATTATTTACACTAAACATAACCCTAAGCCCAAAACAAACCCTAGGCCTAAACATAAACATAAACCTAGCTCTATTCCTAGCCCTAATTAAGCCCTATACCTATCCAAACCCTAAGCGTAGACCTAAGACTTAATCTCACTCTCGCCCTAGGCCTATCCCTAGTTCTAACCCTATTTTTATCATAACCCTAAACCTAGCTAAAAACCTAGAACTAATGCAAGCCATACCTTTAGCCCTAGACATAACGTTAGATATAATCCTAACTCTAAATCCAACTCTAAACCTAAGACTAGTGGTAGGGTTAGGTTTAGGAATAGATTTATTTCTAGTACTAGTCTTAGGATTAGAGTTAGATTTAGAGTTAGGATTACTACACTAGTCCTAAAACTAATGCTAATCTTAAAGCTAGCCCTTACCATAGCCCTAGCCCTAAAACAAAACCAAGCCATAGCCCTAACTTTAAAGCCCTAACCTAAAACCTCACTCTAAACCTAGCCCTAACCCTAGCCCTAATTCGAGTCCAAACCCTAATCCTAAAACTACAACTGATCTTAATTTTGACCCTAATACTAATCATACCTCTATACATTACCATAATGTTAAATCTAACCCCAACACTAGATCTAGTCTTAACCCCAATTGTATAACTAGCCCAAATTATAACTCTACTGCAAACATTGGCTGTAATTCTAAACCTAGCCCTAACTCTAACCAAAATTTAGCCCTAAACTGAAACCTAACCCTAGCTTTAATGCTAAACTTAATCCAAACACTAGCCCTAACCCTACCCTAAATATAGCCCTAACCCTAGGTCTAATCCTATCCCTTACCCTAAGCCAAACCTAACCCTAATGCTAACCCTAGTCCTAACCCTAATCCTATTACTAGTCCTAACACTAGACCTCATTCTAACTCTAACCATAACTCAAACCTGACACTTATTCTGACCCTAATGGTAACTGTAGGTCTAAACCTGACCCTAACCCTATACTGAACCCTAACACTAGCACTAGAAATAAACCTATTCCTAAACCTAACCCTAAATCTAGCCCTTGACCTAACCCTAATCCTAAATCCAGCCATATCTCCAGCCCTAGACATAAACCAAAACCTACCCTAGCCCTAATAATAAGCCTTAACCTAACACAAACACTAACCCTACCCCTAGACCTAACCCTAGTGATATTTCTGGCTTTAACCCTAAAGCTAACTCTAACCTGAACACTGACCCTGACACTAACTCTAGCTCTAAACTTCACGCTAACAATAACCCTAACCCTAACACTTTACCTAGCCATAACACTAACCCAAAAACTGGCCCTAATCATAACCCTAGTTCGTACATTAGCTGTAGCCCTAACACTAGCCCTAACCTAACCCAAAATCTGGCCCTAATCTAAATGCTAACCCTAGGTTTAACCCTAACACTAACCCTAGCCATAAGCCAGTCCCTAACCCTTCCCAAACCCTAGCTCTTATCCTATTTGTTACCTTAAGCCAAACCATAAACCTAATGCTAAAGCTAGTCCTAACCCTAATCCATAGCCTAACCCAAATCCTAACCCTATTACTAGTCCTAACCTAGTAATAGGGTTAGGATTTGAGCTCTAACCATAACCCAAACCCTAATCCTAAACCTGAAACATACTAAAACTAACACTAACTATAGGTCTAAACCTGACCCTAACCCGAACCAGAACCCTAACATTAGCCCTACTGGTAATCTTATACCTAAACCTAAACTTAACACTAGTCCTAGACCTAAACCTAAGCCTAAATCTAGCCATAACTCTGGACCTAGAGCTGAAAAACAACCTTGTCCTAGCCCTAACAATCATCCTTAACATAAACCAAACAAACCCTACTTCTAGACCTAACCCTAGTCCTAATTCCCGACACTAACCCCAACACTCACTAACTTGAACACTCACCCTGACTCTAACATAAACCTAGATTCAAAGCTCACCCTAACTCAAAACCTAATCCTAACACTACTCCTAGCAATAACCCTAACCCTAAAACTAGCACTAATCATACCCCTAGCTCTTAACGACCCATGGACCTAACCCTAGGCCTAAAATAACAAAAAAAAAAAAAAACAGCCCTACTCTTAGGCCTGAAGCTAGCCCTAAGTGTAATCCTAAACTAACCATAGCCCTATCCCTAACCCTAATATTCCCCGTAGACCTAACCCTAGCTCAAAGCCTAAACTTTACCCAAAACACAACCTTAGTCCTATCTAAAACCCTAACCTAACCCAGCCCTAATCCTACCATTAACCATAGCACTAACCATAGCTCTAATTCTACACACTACCCTAAACCTAGCCCTAAGCCTAACCATAGCCCTAGCCCTAACCCTAGCTCTAATTGAATCCATTACCCTAAACATAATCCTAACACTAATTCTAACCCTAGGCTTAACCCTAACACTATCACAATCTCTAAACCCGAAAACTAACCTATCCCTTACCTAAGCCTATTCATTACCCTTACCCTAACTCTAACCATAACGCTAATTAAAGCCCTAAACCTAAACCTTAACCTAAACTGAACCAAAAGCCATACCCTGACCTTAATAATACATCTAGCTCTAAACTTGACCCTTACCTTAAATCTAACCCTTACACTAGACCTAACCATAAACATAACCCTAAATCTATCCCTAAGAGTAACCCTAGACTTAATACTAGACAATTATCCTAACATAAACCCTAGCTCTAAACCGTATTCTAACTAAAAAACTAACCCTAACACTAGACAAACCCTAAATCTACTCATAATCATAACCCTAGCTCTTACATTTACCCATACACCTAACACTATCCCTAAAACTCAAACACAACCTAGACCTAATCCTAGCCCTAAACCTAGACCTAAGTGTAACACTAACCCTATCTCTAACAATAAACTTAACCCTACAACTGGCCCTGGCCCTAACCCTACTCAAACTCTAATTCTTATCCTAAACATAACAATAGCCCTAACGCTCAGCCTAACCCTAAACCTAGACCTAATCCTAACTGTAACCATCGCACAAATCCTACCACAAGCTCTATCCATTACCTTAAACATACCTAACCCTAATGCTAACCCAAGCCATAACCCTAACCCTAACCCTAACTGTAGCCCTGATTCTAATTCTTACCCTCACCCAGCCCTAACCCTAGCTCAAACGCTAACACTTCTGCTAAACCTAACACTGACACTAACCCTAGGCCTATCTCTAAAACTAGTCAAAATCCTAACATTAACACAATCCCTAACAATAGCACTAACCCTATTATTTACCCTAAACATAAACCTAACCCAAATGCTAATCCTAGCCTTAACCCTAATCCTATCACTAACACTAACCCTATTAATCTAAACATAATCTGAACCCTAAAACTAACATTATCCATTACTTTAACCCTAACCCTAATGCTAATTTGAGCCCTAACCCTAAACCTTATCCTAAACCAAACACTAAACCAGACTCCGAACATAATAATACACATAGCTCTAAATCTGACATTTACCCTAAACAAAACTTCCCATTAGATCAAGCCATAAACCTAAGGTTAACATTATTTCCAACCATAACCCTAGACCTGATATTAGCCCTAGCACTAATCCTAGCTCTAAAACTAACACAAACTCTAGCCCTCATCCTAGCCCTAAACCTAGACGTTATTTTAACCAGAACAGTTATCCTATTCCTATACCTAATTTTAACCCTCAACCTAGTCCTGAACCTAGCCATAATCTCATCCCTTCCCCTAAAACTAACCATAACCCTAACACTAACACTAACCCTAATTCTACCCCTAATCAAAGGCTTAACCCAAATACTAAACCTAGCACTAATCTAGCCCGAATTTAGCCCTAAACCTAAGCAAATCCATAACTCTAGCCCTAAGAATAACTCTCAACATATCCCTATTTCTATTTCTAAACCTGTCCATTACTGTAACCCTAACAATAGCCCTAACCCTAGATCTAACCATAACTCTAAATTATGGATATAAACTCTAAATCTAACCCTAACCTAAAGCATAAACCTCACCCTACCACTAGCTGAACACTATCGCTAATCATAAAACTAGCAGTAACCCTAGCACTAGCCCTAAAACAAAACTGAGTCATTAACCTAAACTTAAACCAAAACCTAACCCTACAGTTGGCCATAACACTAGCTCAAATTCGAGTTCTAGGACTAAAACTAACCCTTACCCTGACTCATATCCAAAAACTAACCATAAAGCAAATGCTAACTCCATTTCTAGCCCAAACACTAACCCTAATATTAACCCTAGTTCTTACATTGGCCATAGTTCTAACCCTAGCCCTAACCCAAAAACAAAAATAGCCCTAATCTGAGCTTTAAAACTAGATTTAACCCTAACACTAACCCTAACCGTAGCCCTAAACCTAACCCTAACACTAGCTCTAAGCCTAGATCTAACCCTATCCCTTATACTAAGCCAAACCCTAGCCATAATGCTAACCCTAGTCTTAATTGTAATCCTTAGCCTAAATCAAACACTAACCCTATTAGTAGTCCAAAAACTAGCCCTCATTCTAGCTCTAAACCTAACCCAAAACCTAATTCTAACCTTTACCCTTATTCTGAGCATAACACTAATTATAAGTCTAAACCTGACCCTAACCCTAAACTGAACCCTGAAACTAGCCCTAACAGTGAAATTTTACCTAAACTTAACCCTAACACTAACTCTAGACCTAAACCTAATCCTAAATCTAGCAATAACTCTAGCCCTAGACGTAAATGAAAACTTATTCCTAGCCCTAACAATAACCCTTAACCTAAACCAAACAATAACACTACCTCCAGAACTAACTCTACTCCTGATTCTGGCTTTCACGCTAACTCTAATCTGAATACTGACCCTGACACTAACACTAAACTTAGCTCTAAAAATGACTCTAAACCACAATCTAAATATAACATGAGAACTAGCCATAACCCTAACCCTAAAACTAGCCCTAATTGGACCCCTAGATGTTACATTACCCATAGCACTAAAATTAGACCTAAACCAAACACAAAACCTAGCCCTAATTCAGGGCCTAAACCTACCATAAGCATAACCCTAACCCTAATCCTAGCCCTAACCCTAAGCCTAACCCTCACCTTATACCTAACCATAGCTCAAAGCCTAACCTTTGGCCTAAACATAACCCTGGCCTTATCCCTAACAATAACCCTAACCCTAGCCCTAAACCTAATCCTAATCCTAACCCTATACATTACCCTTATGATAAACCTATTCCCGATGCTAACCCTAGGCCTAATCCTAAACCTATCTCAAACCCTAAATCTCTCCATTACCCTAAACTTACATGAACCCTAAACCTAACACTATTCATTACACTAATCCTAAGTCTAACCCTGATGCTCATTTGAGCCCTATCCCTAAATCTTCACCTAATACAAACAATAACCCTAACCCTGAACTTAAAAATACCTCTAGCTCTAAAACTGACACTTACCTTTAAGTTAACACTTACACTAGACTACGACATAGACCTAATCCTTAATCTACTCCTAACTGTAACACTAGACCTGATATTATACCTAGCCCTAATTCTAGGCCTAGCCCCATAACAAACCCTAGCCCTCATCCTAGCCCTAAACCTAGCCTTAATCATAACCCCTACCCTAACCCTGGCCCTAATCCTAATTCTAACCCTCACTCTATCTGTAAACCTAGCTATAACACATCTCTTACCCTAAACTTAACCTTAAAACCTAGCCCTAATGCTAAGCCTAAGCTGAAAACTAACCCTAGTTCTAATCCTTGCCCTGATTTAGCCCTATCCCTAAAACTAACCATAACCCTAGCCCTAAGACTAACTCTAACTCTCACCCTAGCCTTTTAGCTAGTTCTATCCCTATCATTTACCATAACCCTAAACCTAGCACTAAGCCTTGCCCTATCCTTAGACTTAGCCCTAACCCTAGATCTAAACCTAACTCCAAGTCTTAACCTAACCCTAAGTCTAAGCCTAACACAAACACTAGCCCTAATCCTAATGCTAATCATATATGCTAGGACTAAAACAAAACTGAGCAATAGGGGCTGAGGAAGTGGCTCAAGCTGTAGTGCATTTGCTTGGCGTGCAGGAGGTGCTTGGTTCGATCTTCAGCAACAATAAAAATATAATTTAAAAAAAAGATGTTGTGTCCACCAAAAACTAAAAAAAATATATATTAAAAAATTCTCTCTCTCTCTCTCTCTAAAAAAAAAAAAAAAACACTGAGCAAAAGTCCTAATGTTAAACCTTAACTTAAACCAAACCCTAACACTACACCTAGACCTATATCCCTAGCCCTAATTTGAGTCCTAACCATAGCTTTAAACTAACCCTGACCCCAAATCATATCCTAACACACTACACTAGGTCTAAACACCACCCTAAACTTAAACCAAACCCTAAGAGTAACCCTAGCCGTAATTCGAGTCATAACCCTAACCTTAAAACTAACCCTGACACTGATTCATATCCTAACAATCACCCTACCTCTAAAGACTGCCCTTTCATTAAACTGAATTCTAAAAGTAATCCTAGCCCTTATTTCAGTCCTAACCCTAACCCTAAAAAAACATTATCTCTGAATTGTATCCTAATACTAACCTAGCTATAAATATCACCCTAACATTAAACCTAACCCTAACACTAGACCTACCCCTACCCAAACCCTAATTGTAACCTAGTTTTCACATTATCCATTGTCATAACATTAGCCCTAACTGTAACACAAAAATTAGCTCTAAACTGAGCCCTAAACCTATATTTAACCCTAAACCTAAACCTAACTCTAGCCCTAACCCTGGCTCTAAGCCTATCCCTTACCCAAAACAAAACCCTAACCCTAATGGTAATCCTAGACCTATCCCTAATCCTTAAGCTAACCAAAGCCCTAACCCTATTAACAGTCATAACCCTACCCTCACTCTAGCTCTAACCCTATTCCAAACCCTAATGTTAACCTGACCATTATTTTGACCCTAACACTAACCCTAGGTCTAAGCCTGTCCTTAATCCTAGAGCAAACCATAACACTATACCTAGACCTAAGCCAAATCCATCCTAAATCTAGCCTTAACTCTAGCCCCAGACCTAAACAAAAACCTATCTCTAGCCCTTAAAGTAATGTGTAACCTAACACAAACACTAACCCTACCTCTAGACCTAAACCTAGTTCTAATTCTGGCTGTAACCCTAACTCTAACTCTAACCCAAACACTGACCCTGCCTTTATCAGTAACCTACATCTAAACCTGACCCTAACCAAAAATCTAAACCTAACACTAGACCTAGCCAAAATCCTAACTTGCAAACTAGCCCTAATCATAACCCTAGCTATTACATTACCCACAGCCCTATCCCTAGGCCTAAACCTAACACAAAACCTAGATCTAATTCTAGGTCTAAGCATAACCCTAACCCTAACCCTAACCTAACACTTGATTAGTCCTAACCCTAGCTCAAAGCCTAATCGTTATCCTAAACATAAACCTACACCTATACCTGTATATACCCCTAACACTAGCTCTAATCCTAAAATTAACCCTAGCCCTAAACCTAGCTCTAAACCTATCCATTAACCTAAAACTAACACTAACCCTAAACCTAATGCTAAACCTAACTAGAAAACTAATACTAGACCTAACCCTAAACCTCACATTCGCCATAGGCCTAACTCTGGCTCAAAACCTAACCCTTACTATAAACCTAAACATAACCATAGCCCAAAACCTAAACCTAAACCTCAATCTAACACAAACCATAACCCTATGCATACATCTAGCCATATAAATTACTCTAACCCTAACCCTACACATAATGATGATGCTAGCCCTAATCCAATCCTAACACTAACCACACTCTAATCTTATCCCTAGACATAAATCTAAAGCTAACCCTCGCCCTAGCCCTAACCCTAGCTCAAAACCTAACCCTTATGCTAAACATAACCCTAAAACTCACCCTAGTTCTAACTGTAACCCTAACCCTAACTCAAGACCTATTCCTAATCATAACCCTAGCCCTAACCTTAGCTCTAATCCTATCCATTATACTAACTATTACCCTTACCCTAATGCTAACCCTCGGCTTAACACAAACCCTATCGCTAAACCTAACCCTATCAATTACTGTAAACCTAACCTGAACCCTAAACAAAACCTATCATTACCCAAACCCTGAGCTTAATGCTTATTTGAGCCCTAATCCTAAACCCAATCCTCAACCAAACTCTAACCTGATCCTCACCCTAATAATTCCCCTAGCTCTAAACCTGAACCGTAAGCCTAAACCTCACCTTTAAACTAGACCTAGCCATTAACCTAATCCTAAAACTGTCTTCTCCTCAACTGTAACCCCTCACCTGACATTAGCCCTAGCCCTAATCCTAGCCCTAACCCTAACAAAAACCCAACCCCATATCTTAGCCCTAAACTTAGATTAATCCTAACCCTAACCCTACCCTAGCTCTAATCCCAATACTAACCCTAGCCCTAATCTTAGCCCTAATTTCACCTTATATTTAAACCTAACCATAACCCTAGACCTAAGAATAAATCTAACTCTCACACTAGTCCTATCACTAGTTCTAACCCTATCCCTTAATGTAAACCTAACCCTAGCCATAAACTTAGTCCTAACATTTGCCCTATCCATAGCCCAAGCACTAACCTTAAATCATAATCTATCTCTAAATGTAACCCTGACCCAAAGCCTAAGTCTGACCCTAACATAGCCCTAACCCTAACACTAATACTACAACTAGCCCTAATTCTAGCCCTAGCCCTAAAACAAAACTGAGACATAAGTTTATCCCTAACCCTTAAACTAAAGCAAACTCTAACCATACACCTACCACTAACCCTAGCCCTAATTCGAGTTTTAAGCTGAACCCTAAAAGTAACCCTGACCCTGACTCTGACATTAACACTAATCCTAGCTCTAAACAGCACCCTAATCCTAACACTAACTCTAACACTAAACCTAAGCCCAAAATAAGCTCAAATTGTAACACTTCTACTTACATTAGCCATAATCCTAACCCTAGCACTAATTTACCACAAACCCTAGCCCTAATCCGACCCCTAATCCAAGTTTTAACCCTAACCCTAAACCTAAACTTAGCTCTAGCCCTAATCATAAAGATAAACCTAGCCCTAATTCTATACATTACCATAACAATAACCCTAACTCTAATGGTAACCCTTGGCCTAAATCTAACCCTATCTCTAATCTTATCCCTATTAATTTCCCTAAACCTAACATGAATCCTAATTCTAAGCCTATCATTACCAAAACCCTTACCCTAATGCTAATTCAATCCCTAAATTTAAGCCTTAACCTATTCCAAACCCTAACCTAGACCTTCACCTTAATAATACCCCTAGCCCTAAACCTGACCCTAACCCTAAACCTAAACTTTACACTAGACATACCCATAATCCTAACCCTAAAACTATCTTTAAACATAATTCTATACTTGAAATTAGCCATACTCCTAATTCCAGCCCTAACCCTAAAATAAACACTAGCCCTCATCCTAGCCCTAAACCTAGCCTTAATCATAACACTAATCCTAACCCTTATCGTAAACATCACTCTACCTCTAAAACTAACCTAGCTTACCCTAAACTAAATCCCAAATCTAACCCTAATTCTATACTTAAACTGAACACTAACCATAGACCTAATCCTAGCCCTAATTTAACCCTATCCCGAAACCTAAACCTAACCTTAGCCCTAAGACTAACAATAATACTCACACTAGCCCTATCACTAATTCTAATCCAAGTCCTTACCATAACCCTAACCCTAGCACTAACCCTTGCCCAATCCTTAGTCCTAGCCCTAACCCTAAGCCTAAGAATCACACTAACACTAAATCTAATTCTAATGCTAATCATAAAACTATCCCTAACCCTAAAAGTAGCAGTAAAACAAAACCGAGCAATAGCCCTAACCATAAATCTAACTTAAAACAAATCCTAACACTACACCTAGAGCTAATCATAGCCTTAATTTGAGTCCTAACCCTAACCTTAAAAGTATACCAGACACTGATTCATATGCTAAACTTATCCTAGCTCAAAACACCATCCTAAACTTAAAACAAAACTTAACAGTAACCTTAGCCTTTATGTGAGTCCTAACCCTAACCCTGATCCTGACTCATATCCTAAAACTAACCCTAGCTCTAAATATCACCTTAAACTTAAACTTAACCCTAAAACTAAAACTAACCCTACCCTTAACTCTAACCCTAAAACTAACCGTAATTGTAACCCTAGTTCTTATATAAGTGATTGTCTTATCCCTAGTCCTTACCCTAACACAAAACTAGCCCTAATCTGCACCCTAAATCTAACTTTAACCCTAACCCTACCATAACTCTAGCCCTAATCCTAGCTCTAACTCGTTCCTTTATCCTAAGTGAAACCCTAACCCTACTGGTAAACCTAGACCTATCCCTAATCCTTAGGCTAATCAAAATCCAAATCCTATTAAAAGTCCTGACCGTAGCCCTCATAGTAGCTCTAATCCTATCCCAAATCCTTGACGCTGACCTTGACCCATATCAGTCATAGCCCTAACCCTATATCTAACCCTAACTCGAAATATAACCCTAACCCTAACCCTAAGCCTAACATAAAACTAGCCCTAACCCTAATGCTAATCGTAAAACTAGCCCTAACCCTAACCCTAGCAGTAAAACAAACTGAGCAATAGCACTAACCATATACCTTAACTTAAACCAAAACCTAACACTACACCTAGACCTAACCATAGCCTTTATTCGAATCCTAACACTAACCTTAAATCTAATCCTGACCCTGACTCATATCCGTCCTCTCACCCTAGCTCTAAACACCTCCTAACCTTAAACTAAAACCTAAATGTGAACCTAATCTTAATTCGAATCCTAACACTAACCCTGACCCTGACTCATATTTTAACACTAAACCTAGCTATAACTATCATCCTAACCTTAAAAGTAACCCTAATACTAGACCTATTCCTAACCCGAACCCTAAAACTAACCCTCATTGTAACCCAAGTTTTTACATTAGCCATTGACCTATCATTAGCCCTAACCCTAACCCCAAAATTAGCCATAATATGAGCCCTAAAGCTCGTTAGAACCCTAACCTTAACTCTAGCCCTAACCATAGCTCTAAAGCTATCCCTTATCCTAGGAATAACCCTAACCTTAATGGTAGCATTAGACCTATGCTGAATCCTTAGGCTAACCAAAACCTAACCTTATTAATAGTCCTGACCCTAGCCCTGATTCTAGCTCTAATTCTATCCCAAATCTGAACACTAACCATGACCCTTATTCTGACCCTAACACAAACCCTAGTTCTAAACCTGACCCTAACACTAGACTAAAACCTAACACTAGCGATGGACCTAAACCTAATTCTAAATCTAGCCTTATCTCTAGCCCTAGACCTTAACCAAAACCTAGTCCTAGGCTTGACAATAACTCTTATCCTAACACAAACACTAACCCTACCCCTAGACCTAAATCTACTCCTAATTCTGGCTGTAACCCTAACTTGAACTCTAATCCAACACTGACTCTGCCTTTAACAGTAAACCTACTTCTAAACCTGACCATAACTGAAAATCTAAACCTAACACTAGATCGTGGCATAACCCTAACCCTAAAACTAGCCCTAATCATAATGCTAGCTCTTACATTCTCCTTAGCTTTAACCCTAAGACTAAACCTAACACAAAACCTAGAACTAATCCTAGGTCTTAACCTAGCCTTAAGCATAACCCTAAACCTAACTCTAGCCCTAACCCAAACCTAAACATCACCTTAGTCCTAACCCTAGCTCAATACCTAACCATTACTGTAAACACAAACCTAGAACTATCCCTGAATCTAACCCTAAACCTAGTTCTAATCCTAAACTTAACACAAGACCAACCCTAGCTCTAAACTTACCCATTACCCTAACCCTAACCCTAACCCTAATTGTAACCCTAGCCTTAACCCTAACCATAATCCTAACCCTAAAAAGAAACCTAACCCTAGACCTAACACTCAACTAATATTGGCTATAGCCCTATCATAAATCAAACCCTAACCCTTACCATAAACCAAAACATAACCATAGACCTAACCCTAACCCTAAACTTAAATCTAGTCCTGTCCCTAACCCTAAACCTACATTGAATCTTATTATTACCCTAACACTAAACCTAAACTTAATTATAATCATTCCTCTAACCCTAACCCTAACCCTAAACTTACCGTAATCCTATCTCTAAACATAACCCTGAACCTATCCCTCGCTCTAACCCTAATCATAGCACAGAACTTAACTCTTACACTAAACATAATACTAACACTAACCCTAGTTCTAACCCATACCTTAACACTAACTCAAGACCTAATCCTAAGCATAAGTCTAGCTATAAACTTACCACTAACTGTATCCATTACCCTAATCATAACCCATATCCTAATGCTAATGCTAGGCCTAACCCTATCTCAAGACCTAATCGTAACCATAACCCAAGTCCTAACCTTAACTCTAACTATATCCATTACCCTAAACATAACACTTTCACTAATGCTTACCCTAGGCCTAACCCTAAACCTATCACTAACCCCAACCCTATCAATTACCCTAAACCTAACGTGAACCCTAAATCTAACACTATAATTACCCTAACCATAACCCTAAAGCTAATTTAAGCCTTAACCCTAAACTCAAACCTAAAAGAAACCCTAACCATGACCCTGACTCTAATAATTCCCCTAAGTCTAACCTGACCCTACCCTAAACCTAATCTTTACATTAGACATAGCCAAAACCTACCATAAAACTATCCATTGCCATAACCGTAGACCTTACATAAGCCCTAGATATAATCCTAGCCATAACCCAAACAAAAACCGTAGCCCATGTTAGCAATAAACATAGCCTTAATCATAACCCTAACTTTAATCTTAGGCCTAACATAAAACCAACCCTATCCCTAATCTTAGACCTAACTTAGCCCTATCCCTAACCCTAGCCCTCAAACTAAGTCTAACTCTCTCCCTAGCCCTAAAACTAGTTCTAAACTTATCCCTTACTGGAACTGTAAACCTAGCCCTAACCCTAGGCCTAAACCTAGCCGTTTCCTTAGCCTTAGCCCTAACCCTAGATCTAACCTTAACTCTAAATCTAACCATAATGCAAAGCCTAAGACTAAACCTAACATTAAACCTAACCCTAACAATAACACTACTCCTAAAACTAGCCCTAACTCTAGCCATAGCCCTAATACAAAACCGAGTCATAATCCTAAACCTAACCCTTAACCTAAATCAAACCCTAACCCTACATCTTGTCCTTACTATAGCCCTAATTATAGTTTTAAGCAGAACCCTAAAACTAAACCTAATCCTGATTCTGATGCTAACAATAACCCTAGTTTTAAACATCACCCTAAACATAACCCTAAACATAACACTAGACCTAGCCCTAACCCTAACCCTAAATCTAGCCCTATTTGTAACCCTAGTACTTACATTAGCCATATCCCTAAACCTAGCCCTAACTTAACCCAAAACCTTGCCTAATCTGTGCCCTAAACTGAGCCTTAACCCTAACCCTAACTGTAACCCTAAATCTAGCACTAATAATAACCATAACCTTAGCTCTAAACCAACTCTAAACCTATCCATTACCCTAACCATAATCTTAAAACTAATTCTAACCCTAGGCCTAAACCTTACCATATCCCTATTCCTAACCCTATACATTACCATAAACCTAACTTGAAACCCAAACCTAAGTATATCATTACACTAATCCTAAACCTATGCCAATTTGAGCACTACATTAAAACCTTAACCTATCCGAAACACTAATCATGACCCTGACCCAAACAATACCCTTAGCTCTAAACCTGACCCTAACCCTAAACCTAAACCTTACACTACATCAAACCTAACCCTAAATTATCTTTAACTGTAAAGTTGAACCTGAAATTAGCCCTAGCCCTAATAGTAACCTTAAACATAGCCTTAATTCTAACCCAAAATATAACCCGAGGTTTAACCCAAATTCTAACCCTCCCCCTAGCCCTAAACCTAGCTATAACCTCATCCCTTACCCTAAACCTAACCATAAGCCTAAACCTAACCATAATCTTAAACCTAACCATAACCCTTGCCCTAACCATAGTCCTAACCCTAACTCTAAGCCTAGAACTACTCCCAATATAGTCCTATTCTAACCCTAAATCTAGCCTTAAGGCTAACTCTAACTCTTGCACTAGCACTATCCCTAGGTGTATCCTTAGCCTTAGCCCAATCCTGGATCTACTCTTAACTCTAAATTTAAACCTAACTCTGAACTTAACCATAACCATAATCCTAAACCAAACCCTAACACTCGCCCTAAGAATAATGCTAATTCTAAAACTTGCCTTAACCCTAGCCCTAGACTTAAAACAAAACAAAGCCATATCCCTAACTCTAACTCTTAACCTAAACCAAACCATAAACCTACATCTCGCCCTAACCCTAACTCTAAAAATAAACCTGACCCTTACACTGATTTTAACACTAATCCTAGCTCTAAACATCACCCTAACCTTAAATAAACCCTAACACCAGAATTAGCTTTAACCCTAACCCTACAACTAGCCCTAATCATAACCTTAGTTCATACATTATTCATTGTCATAACCCTAGCCCTAAACCTAACACAAGTCCTACCCCTAATTCTACCTCTAATCCTAGCTTAAACCCTAATCTTAACCCTAACACTAGCCCTAACCCTAACCCTAACACAAGCCCTAACGTAGCTCTAACCCAATCTCTTACCCTAAGCCAAACCCTAAACCAAATGCTAACCCTAGGCCTAACCATGATCCTTAGCCTAACTTAAACACTAACAGTATTACTTGTCCTAACCCTAGTCCTCATTCTAGTTCTAATTCTAACCCTGACCCTTATTCTGATCCTAACCGTAACCCTAGGTCTAAATCTGACCCTAATCCTAAACCAAACCCTAACACTAGCCCTACTGGTAAGCCTATACATATACCAAACCCTAACATAGATCTAGACCCAAAACTAATCCTAAATATAGCTATAATTCTAGCCCTAGACCTAAACAAAATCCTAGCTATAGCCCTAAAATTAACCCTTAACCAAAACTAAATACTTACCCTACCCATAGATCTAACACAAGTCTTAATCTGGTTGTAACCCAAACCCTAATCCTATCCGGAAAACTGACCCTGACCCTAACTTTAACCTATCTCTAAACCTGACCCTAACCCAGAATCTAGTCCTAACACTAGACCTAGCCATAACCCTAACCCTAATACTAGCCCTAAATATAACCCTAGCCCTAACCCTATTTTAACCCTGATCTTAACCCTAACAATAGCCCTAACTGTAACTATAGTCCCAACCCTAGCCCTAAACCTAACAAAAAATCTATCAATAATCCTAGGCCTAAACTTAGACCTAAGCATAACCCGAACTCTTACCCTAGCCCTAACACTAACCCTAACATTAACACTTGCCTTAGACCTAACCCTAGCTCAAAGCCAAACCCTTACACTAAACATTACCCTAGACGTATCCTAAACCATAGTTCTAGCTCTTATCCTAACCTTAATCATAGCTCAAACTTTAGTTCTAACCCTATCAATTACCCTAATTATAACCAAATCCCTAACACTAAAACTAATTTTAACCATAAACGTATCCCAGGACATAACCATAAACCTAAACCTCACCGTAGCCCTAACCTTAGCGGAAATATTAAGCCATAGATTAAACCTAATCCTAAGACTAGGTATAATCCAAAACCTAACCCTAACCCTAACCCTAAAAATAAATCTAAGATTATCCATTACCCTAAACTAAACCCTAACTGTAATGAAATCTTTAGCCATAATCTGAACCCTAAACCAAACCCTAACCATAAAAATATCACAAGACCTGAACGTAAACCTAAACCTCACCCTAGCCACTACGCTAGCTCAGACAGTAACCCTTACCCTAACCTAACCATAAACCTAGCCCTAAACCTAACACTTACATTAAAACCAAACACTAGCCCTATCCCTAAACCTATCTCTAATTTTAAACTTAATCCAAACCATAACCTTGCCCTAACCCTAGCTCTAAATCTATCCATTATACTAAACATAATCCTAACCTAATGCTAACCTTAACTGTATTGCTAAACTTAACCCATCCATTACCCTAAACCTTAACTGAAACCTAAACATAACCCTATCCATTACCCTAAACTTCAACTTTGACCAAAACCAAATGCTAACCCTGACACTAAACCTAAGAGTACCCCTAACTTTAAACCTGACTCTTACCATAAACATAGCTCTGAAACAATACCTAGCCATAACCTAACCCTAAATCTATCCTTAATCATAACCCTAGGCTTGACATTAGCCCTAGCCCTAGTTCTAGCCCTGAATATAACAGAAACCCTAGCCCTAAACCTATCATTAATCCTAATATAAACACTAACCCTTGTTCTAATCCTTATTCTAACCCTCTCCCTAATGTAAGTCAAAATGAAGTGAATCCATAAAATATAAATTGTTCCTGTCAGCAAAAATTGAACTGAGAAGGCCAAAACCTGGGAACATAATAAGGCTAGGTAAAAATGTATCCTGCCCAGTATCAAAGAAATTTGAACAAGACAAACTCTAACCCTAAACCTAGACCAAACTCTATCCTAACCTGTTTAGAGAATCTTTGATCATAGAAGTCTCAAATTTTAGGAGCTTAGTGGGGAAAGCTAACAGATTAATCTTGCACAGTATCAAAGAAATCTGACCAAATGATTGGGGGAGGTAGTTCAGTATATGCCTATTTTCCTGTTATCTCCTAAAATGCTCACGCATAGTGTTGTTCTTGCATGCTTCATCTTTGGGATAATTTCAAATGGATAAAACCAGAGTATCCTCACAGAGAACTGATTGAGTGTGTGAAGTTTTAAGCAGCTAGCAAAAACCCTGTTTGATTTCCAGCTCCATTTCCATTTACCCATATAGGTCAAAATGAAGTGAAACCTTAAAATAAAAACTGAAATACTGACAGCAAACCAGTGAACCTAGAACGCCCAAACCCAAGGAACATAGTAAGGCTAGGTAAAAGATAAATCCTGCCTAGTATCAAAGAAATTTGAACCAAACTACTGTAAACCTAACACTAGATCTATTTTTAATCCTAACCCTAAAGCTCACCCTAGCCTGTTTAGAGAACTTTTGATCATAGAACTCCCTAAATAAGGGAGCCTAGTGAGGCAAGCTAACATATGAATCCTGCACAGTATCAAAGAAATCTGAGCAAATTATTGGGGGAAGAGTTTCAGTACATGCATATTTCCTTGATTTCTCCAAAAATGCTCTGGGATAAAGTTGCTTTGCATGTTTCAGCTGATGGCAACATTCACAAGGAAAAAAAAAAAAAAAAAAACAGAGAGTGCCCACAGAGAACTGATTGAGTGTGTGCAGTTTCAAGCAGCTAGCACCAAACCTGTTTGATTTTGTGCTCCATTTCTCTTCAACCAAATAGTTCAAAATAAAGTGAAACCTTAAAATACACACTGTACCTGACAGTGAACCATTGAACCAAGAAGGCCCAAACCAGGGGACATTCTGATGCTAGATAAAAATTGAATCCTGCCCAGTATCAAAGATACATGAACAAAACTGACTCTAACCCTAACACTAGATTTAAACCTAGCCCTTACTCTAACCCTCATCTGTTTAGAGGACCTTTCATTATAGAAGCCAAAAATTGATGGAGCTTAGTGGGGAAAGCTAACAGATGAATCCTGTGCAGTATTAAAGAAATCTGACCAAATAATTGAGGAGGTATTTCAGTACAAGTATATTTCCCTGTTTTCTGGATAAAGATGTTTTTGCATGCTTCATCTTTGGGAAACTTTCACAAGGAAAAAAAAAAAAAAAAACAGAGTGCCCACATAGAACTGATTGAGTGTGTGCAGTTTTAAGAAGTGAGCACCAACCCTGTGTGATTTCAAGTTCCATTTGCATTTACCCATATAGGTCAAAATGAAGGAAACCTTAAAGTACAAACTGTTCCTGACAGCAAACCATTGAAGGGACAAGGCCCAAATCTGGGGAAAATAGTAAGGATAGAAAAAAGACAAATTATGCCAAGTATCAAATGAATTTGAACAAAACTCACTCTAACTCTAACACTAGATCTAACCCAACCCTAACCTAATTCTAACCTGTTTAGAGTACCTATGGTCATAGAAGTCCCAAACTTGGGGAGCCTAGCAGCACAACTTAACAGATGAATCTTGTGCCGTATCAAAGAAATTTGATGAAAAATTGGGGGAGGTATTTTAGTACATTCATATTTCACTGTTTGTTTTCTTAAAGTGCACATGAATAAATTGTTTTTATGCTTCAGCTTAAGGTACTTTCAGAAAGAAAAACCAAACAGTGCCCACTGAAAGCTGATTGAGTGTGTGAAGTTTCATTCAGCTAGCAGCAACCCTGTTTGAATTCCAGCTCCATTGCATTCACACATATATTCCATAATGAAGTGAAACCTAAAATTTAAAACTGTCACTGACACTGAACCATTGAACCTTAAAGGACCAAACTTGGGGAGCCTACTAAGGCTAGGTGAAGGATGAAACCTGTACAGTATCAAATTAATCCAACAAAAAAATAAATGAAGCTCTTTCAGTATATGGGCATTCTGCTTGTTCTTGAAGCACTCAGAGATAAAGCTGTTAATTTCTACTTCATGTTAGGGCTATTTCCACAGCAAACACCAGATTGTGCTCACTGAAAATTGATGGAGTCTGTGAAGTTTCAAGCAGCTAGCCCAAACCCTGTTTGATTTCCAGCTTCATTTCCATTCACCCCTCCAGGGCAAAAATAAGATAAACATGAAAATTGAAACTGTTCCTTAAGACAAACCCGTTATGTAGGATCCCCCAAATTTTGGAGTATAGCCAAAATAAAATAAAGAGGAATCCTGCACAGTATCATATAAATTTGAGAACAAAACTAACTCTTACCTTAACACAAGTCTAATCCTATTCATAATACTAACCCTAACACTAATCTTAACCTGTTTAGAGTCCCTTTGATACTAGAAGTCCCACACTTGGGGAGCCAAATTGTGTAGGCTAACAGATGAATCTTTCACAATATCAAAGAAATATGACCAAATAATTGGGGAGGTAGTTCAGTACATGCATATTTCCCTGTATTCTCGTAATGTGCTCCCACATAAAGTTGCTTTGAATGCTTCAGCTCAAGGCTACTTTTATAAGGAATAAACAAAAGAATGCCCATAGAAAACTGATTGAGTGTGTGAGGTTTGAAGTAGCTAGCACCAACGCTGTTGGTTTTCCAGCTCCATTTCCATTTACACACATAGGATAAGGGATAGGTCTAGAGTTACCATTAAAGTTAGGGTTTTGCTTAGGGTTAGGGAAAGGGTTAGAACTAGTGTTAGGTGTAGGTTAGGGTTAGGGTTAAAGCTAGGTGTAGGGCTCAGATTAGGGCTATCTTTTGTGTTAGTG